>NC_072450.1:7838402-8068402 GCF_027596085.1 Anoplopoma fimbria | reverse complement strand
TAAATAAAATACAGAGTTAAATAAAATAAAATAAAATGTTATTTAATAAAATGTTATTTAATAAAATAAAATTAAATACAATTAAATACAATTAAATTAAATTAAATTAAAAAACGTCATGGTAAATCTGATTAATAAAATGAAAATAGAGGTTAAAAACATTGTCTCTTTTGTGTGAAATCACATTCACATTCACAAAACAAATCAAAAATAGGTAACAAAAAGCAATGAAAAGAGTAATATAACTAGCAGTAAAATAATTGTATTTGAAAATAATTAATAGTACGAATTAATCAAAAGCATCAATCAGTCAAGAGCATAATCATAAAAACTGTACAAACTAAGGGATCACAGGAGTGTTGCACTTTAAGACTTTTTATAAAGCATTGCAATCTTAGTATTTACTGTTGGAACCTGTAGCGGAAACCTGTCAGCAGAATGTGTCAATAAATTACAGATGTTCAGGAGAGAAAGAGGATTATATGAGATAATTTGAGAACTATATCAGTTTAGGAGCATGGACATTTATTTGTATGTACTTAAACCCCTTAATCTCATGTCAAAAATACACTTTTTTTTAAAGTAAATGATATGGAAGATACAAAACAAAAAATGATTATCTGCAGGTGTGCGTTTGTGTGCTTGGTTTCTTTGATGAAATTTAATGAAACAGGTTATAAACACGGGACCATGGGGATGTATTAACAAACTATACAAGCAAAACAACCTAATACAGCCTCGGGCGGCATATAGACAAATCATGCTTTCAATTCATGAGATCCAAGAAAGACTACGATGAATGAAATGGTCAAAAGGTCTTATTTAAGTAGTTAATCAAACCAATAATGTTCTCTAAATGAACCACTGGCTTCTTATGGCATTCTGATATCATCTGATATTATTTCAAGTACTGCATTCCATCTCACGTCTGTCTCTCTCCATAATGCATTATTCACTGTGTTCAGGCCAAGCCTTAACCAAGGGTATTAATGACACCATGCTGCATGATTGTAAATCTTTCAGTGGCAGAACTTGTCAAGATCCTCTCAAAAAAATCCTGTCAAATTGCAGCATTGTTTCTTTTTTGTTTCAGTGTGGTCCCAATCACAGTGACTTTTACCTTTCCAAATTACTCTAGTTGCATAAGTAGTGGCAATATAAAGTAGATTTATCTTTCAACATTCCCCTAGATCACATCCCATCCCCTCCTGTTCATCCCTTTAATTCATCATCCCAACATTGGTGTGGAGTTTCCATGTTGTCTACATGTTTGTGTGGGTTGCCTCACAGAGTTTTGTTTTCTCTTCCACAGACTAAATTCTTCTGCTTTGCTCAGCTTTGTTGTCCTGGTTTTAGCTTTATGTCTGTGTGCATCACTTGTTCTCGGCACTGTGTATAAGAACACCGAGAATCAATGGAATTTGGAGTCCAACATACTTGGCCAATAAGGCTGATTCTGCTTTCTATTATGATTTCAAAGAGTATAATTCATCTTTGTATGATTTTAAATGTGGATTCAGCCCTGTGACAGACTAGTGACCGGCCCACAATCCCCTTAGCTTTCTATTCGATCAAACCCACGCCTCCCTGCAACCCTGAAGAAGAATACATCAAATAAATGCACTATTGTCAATGATTAAGGTAGAGTGCGCTGCAGTATTTTTGACGGGAATGTGAAATCACTGCAGGAATGTGTTACATAAAGTGCAATTTCAAGCTTTTCTTTGAGCTCTAATGCCTTTTTTCATGAGGCTGCATGATGATATTTCAGCAAAGACTAAAATAAATGAGATAATCCCCTCTCTTCAGTATATGCTGATGCCTAATCTTATGAAATACACTTTGAGCGAGAATAAAATAAGATGATATCATCACAGGCAAACATGCATGATGCAAGACAGCAACATCTTGCCTTTGAAAAAAAACAAAAAACAGTGTCTGTGCTCTCACACTTCCACTTTGAGTGTCTTGTATGCCTGTAGTGTTGACTGGTAGTAATGTTGTCATGGAAGCTGTAGATGTTCAAGTCAAGGATGCTCATTAAAACCAGTCGGTTTTTGCACAGTCCACTTGTGCTGTTAATAGTTTAAGGTCAAAGTTGCATCCACTGTAGACTTTGAGACAATTCAAGCTTTCTATGAATGTTTTATATTTGCTACAAAGAAAATGTCTGACATTCTTATCACTCACAATAAATTAAACTATTGCAAAGTTATATGAGGAATTAATATCACATGTAGGTGTTATTGAGACCCTATAGATATTGTCTATGTTGATTAGTTTTAGCCATATGGCGGTGTGGCTCTAGTGACGGCTATGTAGGTCGGTCTGTCTGGTCCAGACTGAAATATATTAACAAATATTTGATGCATTTTTGCAGACATTCATGGTCCCCAGAGGTTGAATCTTAATGACTTTTGTGAAACCCTGACTTTCCATCTAGTCCCACCTTGAGGTCTTGTGTAAAACTATTGAATGGACTGCCATGGCAATTGGTACAGACTTTTGATTCCCCCTCAAGATGAAATGTAATGACTTTGGTGATCCCTAAACTTTTCATTGAACACCATCATAAGTTTTGATTTGACAAAAACTTTGAATTACTTATAATAATGACACTTCTATCAGCCTCAATTGTACTTTGTGTTTAGTGCTAATTACCAAATATTAGCATGCTAACACAAGAATCTAAGCTAGTGAAGATGGCAAACAATAAACAATGTTAGCATTGCCATTGTGAACATGTTAGCATGCTCGCGTTAGCCAAAGCGCCACCATACAATGTGATGATCACATATTACGTTCACTGAGGTGTTCATGTATTCCTTCAACCAGAATTATTCTTTAAGCTAGATTTTCATTTTGTCCCATTTGTTTTTTAACATTCCTCCTGGTGATATTTCTTCCCCAAAGCATTGTGTGAAACCAACTGTGGGAGGACAGTGTTAGCCAGACAATGTGAAGCTTTTCAGTGTGAAATATTGTGCACTGATTATGTGAAGCTTTCCTTGGATTCTCTTTATTGGAGCTTTTTAAAATGTATTTATAATCAGTTCTTCAAGAAACCAAAGCCACTGGGCTGTTTTTAATGAGAGATTAGGTTTCATCAACGTCGATAACTTTGGTCAGGATAATTCATTTTAACAGAAAAGATGAGCTGCAGAAGGTAATTTGATTTTAAACAGAGTATTAATGACATTATACTGTGATTTAGGTGAATAGTATGTTTATATGTTTATCTAAAACAAGAAACTTCTTGGAGATAAAGAGAAACATTACATCATTAACTGTATAAACTCTATAATATAATTCAAAGTGATAACAGGTGTGAGGGTAATGAGACTGATAACTGATTGAAATGTAAAGGAAATGTGGCTTTACAGCTCATTTCTCAACTCAATATGCATGCAGAATGTAAATCCAGTCATTTACTTTGTGCAGAGTAATATTCTGCACTATCACTGTGGAGAGAACGATGTACCGCCAGCTAAAATACAGACCCAGCAATGTAAATTTGGGATTATACAAAGGCAATTCAAAGCAGATAATGTCCCCTTTTCATTCCCTTCGCTGTAGAAATCATAACGAGAAAGGGAATCTGTGAGCCGCTCTCGGTGAAGACTCAACAAGAGTTCTTCAATCAGCATAGAGTTTTTCAGAGCTTAATCACATTTCTGGTTGACGAGCACCCTTCTCACTCTCGCTGATGCTGCGGAATAACTGAGGAATTTAATGGAAATTATCCGGCTCCTTAAAAAAAAAAAATCCTACTCAAAGGCTGATTAAACACATCACAGCTGAAGAGATTTCTGGGTGTTTTTTGTGCCTCAAACTCTTTAAAAATCTCTGCTTACCTCCAAGTTCAAAATGTGGACTCACTGAAGCTGTTTAAAAAGAACCGCAAACACCGTTTCTACTTTTAATACCTGTCAGAAATCATTCTCGAGCGACAGCAGCAGAAAATAGGGATAAGCAGGCTTAATGCTCTGTCTTAAAAATCGAATTTCATCCTTAAAAATGCTGCAAAAACTTGAGTCAGACGCAACTTTTCTGGAAAATGTCTGTCAGCAGAGTATTGGCAAAATACAGACTGAGTAGAAAAATAGAAAAATTCTTTGAGAAAAGCTATAAAAATATAACAGAATATTGGATGCAAAATTGAACGTATAGTGTGTGTGCAGATTAACTTGTTTCCCCCTGCAGCCAGACGGATAGCTGGGGGGATCTCTGAGGTTATAGTCCTCTCTCTGGGTCTTTGTAGCGGCCGCCAACCCCAAACCGACTGACTGAGGGAGATAAGGCCCTACCATTCATTTGATCTATGGCTATTGGTATTCTATGTCTGTTTCTCATTTTCAACTTTTGGAAAAGGAGAGGAGGTGCGGCACTTTAATGTGGCGCTCTCCGTATCTGACATCAACCTCAGGCACAAGAAAGAGAAATGAACTGAGTGACAGCGCTATGTGGACAGAAGGGGGGGGGGAGGAGGATGGGGGGTCTCAATATGGAAGGAGACTTTCAAAATAAACTTCTCCATCAATGTGACAACATCTACCCATTTCTTGGCCATAACCCTGGAATGCCACTCAGTGATTTGTGTGCTTTATAACGAGGATGTGTTTGTCACATTATGGATCCCAGGATGAGTAGTTGTTGCCAATGGTGAGCCAAATACATAAAAGAAAACAACAAAATTGCACCAACAAAGAGCTTCATCGTCTCGTAAAATACACAAAAACCCACAGAGACCATTCAGTTTCAAAACTGTTTTGTTTGTTAGATTGCTAATTTACATTCTTAGTCTTTGAATACAATATAGCTGTGTTGCTAATGGAAGAAGAAGGAGAGCAAAGGGAAATAATCCAAATGCTTATTTTCACGCAAGGCACCGAGGGACATAACTGATACAGGCCTTGATGCAGTTGCCGTAGGAAATGAATTCCCTGCAAGCTGTCTTGTTTTATGATATTTTGAAGTGGAAAAATGTGTTTCACAGGGTACAGACACTCAAGTTAAACTGATACTGAGCAAGAAGTGATCTACGGTTTCCATGTGACCATAGTTAGTTAGTTATGTTGTTTATTGTTTCCTGCACATACAAGTGCCCAGCCTACATGGGCGTATAAGACCCCAAAAATACAGTTACAGTGTGAAACATTCATCAGACATGAAACAAAGATATTTGCCTCCATCCCAGCTTCAACAAATAACCTCTCCCACAAAAAACTCCCTATGAGACACAACTCAAATATTTTCGTATAATCGTCTTTCCAGAAGAACTCATCATGAAGGGGATTTTGTTTTAAAGTGTAGCCCCTTAAATGATCATATAATAAGGGAGCCCAGTGGACCTGCAGCTCTACAGCTAACGTACCTACATTTGCAACAGTGCACACAGAAATCTGTGATATCGTTGTTTTTAATGAGGTAATATGTTTGTAATTTTGGTTCGTACCAAACATTAACAGACCATCTTTCCTTGTATATCAGGAACAATTCGTAATGAACATTGTGAATGTTACACTGGAATCTCTAAAAATGTAAATAAATGAATCCAAAAAATAAATAAAGATTTCCACTCTATAATCCAGGGATACTAGTATACATTTCTGTATATAGACATTTAAACAATTCAGTTCCAAAGTCAAACCAAGTCCCATTTATGTCTGATTATAAGTCTACATTTTTTTTCATTCATGCTTACATTACGTCTGTGGATGGATCTTTGAATCACCACTTCATTAACACAACATCGTAGCAACACTCCCTCTGAAAAGTGATTGTTAATATCTCCACATTTCTGCAGATAATCTAAAGCAAGTTATTAGTTTGCATGTAACAACAGCACTTTAGCACTTGATGCTCTCCTCAAAGGCGCTGAATGAGTCACACAGACGCTCCGATTGAGATTCCTCACAGAGATGAGTCCGTCTGCCCGACATTTGATTGATCTGAGCGTCCAGAGTCTTCCATCTTTCACTTTATCGGCCCTCTCCGGGTCATAAAAGATTCATGTGCTGCGGCTTCCAGTGTTTTTCAATTTACTTTAAGTAGAGCATCGCAGAAAGACACCAGGAGAGAACACTGCTGTGTTAGTTTTATAAATATTTTCTAAGCATGAAAGACTGAAAAAAAGTTCTGTTTAAACCAGAGAACAAAGTGAAAGAAAGCTGGCTGCTGAGTAAAGAAGATGAGTTCTTTAAACCAAAGTATTCAAGAAGCAATCTCTGTTATTTTTAAATGCAAATCTACTCCGAAGCCTTCTGCTCTTACTTTAAATGAATGCAACCAAAGCCACTATTGAGTTGTGTTCTTCTGCATCTCCAGGGCAGCTAAACATAGTACAGATTCAGAGATTATAGACAAGAGTTTGAATCATACATTTAAATCTGATTAAATGTGATGAAATATTTTGTGAGAATTTTAGTTATTTAGTTATTTATTAATACTGGCATATTCGACCCGATTTACATAAATATGTGAAAACTCCCCCACAAAAAACTTTAATACTTCTGAGGCAATTACCATGAAGCTGCTCATTTTAGAGGTTATAGAACCGCTGAAGCAGGCAGCTCCTCCTGACAGCCGAATGAAAGCTCAGCTTTTTCAGTTGCAATCCATCATTGAGCCAAAGCGTTACTTTGATAAATCTGAGTCTGTGCACTTTTCGATTCATGCATATGTTGTATCATCCACGGCTACACCGGAAGGGAACCTGTCATGATTTGTTTTAAGAGCTCATCTGGAGTCAGCGAAGACAACTTGTGTCATCCTACCTCAGCACTAAATTAAATAATCGGAGAAACAGAGAGGTGAGTTGGGGTTCTGCACATTAAAAACAGCTACAGTTCTGCTGAAAATCTCAAGGTGATTGAGGTAGCTGGAGCAGTTGGTTGGTAGGCGGATAACTACAGATCATGGCTCATTGTCACCAGAGCCCCTCCCTCCCTCGCACACCAGTCGATACACGCCGGTGATCTGGACGATTAACTGCATTTTCATGTTATCCAGAGCCAAAGACACACACGGCTACTTGAATTGGTCATGTATGTATGCATGTTACTCTCTCCTCTACTGGCTTTTTGTTTGCCGCAGAAGTGGATTGGTAGCTATTCATGGATGAGATATCCGTTCCCAGTTTAAAGGGGAACTCGACCATTTTTACATGTCAAAGTCTGTTTGCTGGTCTTGGGGAGTGCCTGAGAGAAAAGTTCTATAACTCCTTTTGTGGCTTTAGAGGTATCTGCGTTAAGTCTGATAACTTGCCTCAAGTGATGATAGTTGAGTCAGCATTGTCGGGGCTAAAGACTACTACCTCTGTATCCTGCTCCTCATCTCTGCTTAAGGCTACTTATTCTACTAGCAAAACACACTCAAATCTTAGACCCAACTGTCTCGGTTTGTGTTGAATTGTGGGTAATGCAGGCGCCAGGAAGGACCATTTCTGCTGCATCGATCTTGATCCTTCCATGGTGAGTCTGACAATGGTAAAGTGGTGCAATGCTGACTCTGTTGAGTTCTCTTTCAATACTCATTTTAATGCCACGAGTAAGATAAGAAACTCAACACCCCTGTTATATTTTCCCATGGCTTCATTTAACGCTACAGCCAGCAGCTGGCTAGCTTAGCTTAGCATGTGACTGGAAGCAGGGGGAAAGGATAGCCTGGTTCTGGGGCGGCTGTGGCGTAGTGGAGAGCAAGGTAGTTCTCCAATCAGAGGGTCGGTGGTTCGATACCCGGCTTCGGCAGTCGATGTGTCCTTGGGCAAGACACTCAACCCCAAGTTGCTCCCGAAGGCTTGCCATCGGTGTGGACTGGATGATGCATGTTAGTTAGAGTCTGATGGTGGCACCTTGCATGGTAGCCTGTCATCAGTGTGTGAATGGGTGAATGATATGTAATATACTACTGACTGTAAGTCGCTTTGGATAAAAGCGTCTGCTAAATGACTGTAATGTAATGTAATGTTCTGTATAAAGATAACATACCTCGCTTACCAGCACCTCTAAAGCTCACAAATGGGTGTTATATCTGGTTTTGTTTTTTTGTTTTTTGTGCTAAGCTAAGATAACTGTCGGCTCATGAGACATATTTAATGGACACAATAGGACTGGTATTGATTTTCTCATCAACCTCTTAGCAAACTGACATTGAGTCGATGTCCGTTAATTGCTGGAATTTGTTTGTTCAGGATCGAAAGAACAAAGGCTGTAGATTAATTTGTAGTTGCAGTTTTATTCTGGCAGGGGTTGTAATTTTCCAGCAGTGAGAAAACACTCAGTGCTCACATATTTCTCTAACGGCTGCCTGTGTCTTTACCTCCTACAGGCGAGAAGTCAGAGACAGCAAGAGGTAAGAAGGAGACAAAACACTGTGAGAGAATAGGAGAGTGTGAAGTACAGCGCTGCCATATGCAGACATTAAGAAAATATATATTTAAATAGAAATGATTTCAGAACAGAATAAGCTTTTCAGACGACTGACAATGAAACCTGCTGTTCCGATATCGTGCTCTTCTTCAGTATATTGTTTATATATTCATATTGTTTACTGTTAAATGCTTTAAAATGGGATTAAAAAAAGGATTAAAATGACCACAGAGAATTACTTCGGAGACCCATGAAACAGCTTGTTGATAACAAAGCACTGCCTGCTGAGAGCAAAGCACCACATCATTCATTGTAGTATCTTCCCATGAAAAGGTTTAAGAGGCGTGTAAAATAACAAAACAATTCAGGATAGCAACTTTGCTTTAAATTTGGACCAATATGAATTGTTTTCCTCCATAATTTATGCCTTTCTTCTTGAAACTAAGTGAGCAGACCATTTTTCCTACAAGAGGGGAATACGAACGGATGAGTAGAAGTGAAAAAGGAGGAGAGCAGCTTTATGAAGCTTCTTATGGGATAATGGAAATTATGCAAATGAGGCTCAGACTTTAAAACATTAACACAAGGAGGAGTCGTGAAAATTACAAAAAAATCTTGATACCAAATGAATTATAGTTTCATTTATCTCCACAGATTCACTCTTTTACTGCGGTGATTTTTAGAAGTAGCTCAACTGAAACTTTATTTTTTAATCAGGAGAATGAGGACAAGGTGCTTCTTTCTGAGAGGAACAAGTGTTTGCCTTCATGAATGTCGATCATGTTACGATGACTTCTGCTGCTGCGGCAAAGGCTAGACTAGAAATAAGAGTCAGCGAAGGTCATTAGTGAGTAGAGAAAGACTGAAAATACAGCCGTGCTAGTGAAAGATGAAATTGTGTTTTAGTGAAGATGTGTTTTGTAGATTTTCATTGAGATAGTTTGCATTAAGGTCAATGTGTTGAAGTGATGTATATAATTTATAGTCAATGTTCTTTTGTCCTACAGTTGAAGCAGACATTAAAGTGAACCAAGTAACATCAAAGTAGCTGTCTTCATGCTCTTACTTTACCCCGAAAATATAGTTTTAATTAAGGTGCGATCAAGTTTACTGTTAATGTTCAGAGTAAGCAGCGTTACACTGGGGCAGCGCTTTTGTGTGTTAGCATGCTAACATTTGCTAATTAGCACAACAAAAAAAAGATAGCTGAGACTTTTTGGGAATGAAATTAGTTGTTTTTTTCAGGTTCAAAACCAAAGTATTGGAAATGACTAATAACTGTGACCTGATGGTGACGGTAGAGTTATTACAATTTATCCTGAGTTGAGTGTCTGTACCAAATTTCAAGGCCACCCGTTCGATTGTTGTCGGGACTGAAGGTGCTAGAGGTAAATTCAGAGGATCAGAAAAGTCAGTAGGTGCATCATCTGAGAACCATGAATGTCTACAAAATGTCCCCTTCCAATCCATTTTGTGGATTTCACTGAATAAGTGACCTCCTGGGGAACTAAAAATCTGAAAAAAGTCAGAGGATCATCAAAGTATTTAATTCACCCTCTTAGCACCATGGATACATGTACCAAATTTAATGACATTTCCCCTTAAAGCTTAATTTGTTGTCTCCATGGTGGCGCTAAAGGAAAGGAAAGAAATCTTTCAGGACAAAATTTTGTTTCAATCCTCTTTGGCTAATTCCAGCACACTGTACAGATTATCAGTGTTCAGTGCTCCTCCACGTCATTATGAACATGACGAGACCGCTGCAGATTAGCACAAGGCAAATATGTAATTATGCATCATCCACCGTGCTGAAATATGATTAGGCAGAGGCAGGGATGTTTTGTGTGAGTGTGTGTGTGTGTGTGTGTGTGTGTGTGTGTGTGTGTGTGTGTGTGTGTGTGTGTGTGTGTGTGTGTGTGTGAAATAGAAATAGACAGAGAGGACGATGGATGGTTGTAGTGATGGTGTAAATGTGTTCTGTCTGTATGAACTGTATTATTGTATGTGCACAACAACACTGTAGACTGAAGGAATCTCGGGAAAGTGCAAACAAAAGCAAACAGTAGAGAAGATAAGAGGTGAGATTTGAAGAGGATGAAGCAGAATATGGTGTGTATGTGTTCCGGCACAGATGAAGGGTTCAATAGCAGAAGCAATGTTCTTTCCCCGATTAATACTCCTAATGTTCTCATATGTCTCAGCTACAGTAAACCAAGGAGAGGTACGGCTCAAATCTTCCCTTGTTGTGTGAATTTGATCTCACATTGATAATCTAGAGAAATCTCATCCTACTGCAGATGAAACACAAGCACCATCTCCAAAGATCAAGATCAATCTGGGCTTTTTAAAGAAGCCTTAATATTCATTTGTTTTTAAATAGCATGCTAGTGGGGAGGAAGAAAGCTAGGAGGTGACGGGAAAGGGAAGAGTTTTGAAGCGCAGAGAGTCTGCACAGTAACTGACTGCTCTGGATGAGCAGAATGGAGGGGCCTCATTAAATTTTAATTGCAGCGCGATGCTGAGTGCATCCCCATCTACATCAAGATGCGTGTGACCTTCTTTTTTCCTTTTTTCCTTCTACCAAATGGGACTGTGTACAATCGCGTTTATCCTCTCGTGAGCTTAACAGCTCTGTGATCAAATAAAAAGCATGTTGGGGAAAACACAGGCACAGTTAATATTCACAATTTAGATTTAAAAAAATGATTAACAGAAAAACAAACTCAAAGCAATTCGGTATCCCACAAGAATAATCTGCAATTTGTGGATATGGGCATTTTTGCACTATCGTGGTAAATATTCCACACGTGGCATGAGAAATTCTGCATATAGCATTCCAATAAATTACAAAAATAAACAAATATAGCCCGGTCTGCCTGAGATATGAAGAAAAAACCTGTGAAGCTAGGTAAATATGTGTTCCCTACGCCCAAAATCCTCAAACGTGTTTCAATATCAACACTTTTCCACTTGATGACAAACACTATACACTATATACACTGCAAACACCACACGGCTCTAACAACGCAAGTCACACTCCAGCATCGAGAATTAAACCTGAGTTCTTTCACAAGTTGATGTGAGAGTCATGTGAGCAGGAAGCAGCCTGTTCGGCGTGCATGCTGGAGGAGATTAGTGTGTGTTTATCGTCTTCCTGTCCTGGATGGGTGTTGCATTACAAGGTATTGTTTTTCAAACTGCCAGAGTCAATTAATATGAATAATGAATGCCGACTGACGCTGAGTGCTCATTATGTTCCAGCTCCCATTGTCCCGACACATGCAGAGCAGTTTAATTTCGCAAGAGGTCCAAGAAGCTAATTCTTTTATGGAGAACAGTAAAAAATATTCAAAAGTGAAAAAGGCACCACATGTGCTGAACAAGTATCGCACCACAAACTACACACCGGCTTAAACGTGATATATCCTGAAGGAGAAGGACGGCAATATCATTTCACTTGTGGAATGACACCGCTGAGTGAAAACAAAGATGGCATTACTCACGCTACTAAGATCGCTTTACACACTTCAGCAACCACAGCTGGAGGAGTCACACACATCAGCCCGGTCAACAGGCACTAACCAGTGGTCACCGGGCACCAGCTGACACTTGGCTCTTTACAGCCTGCTGCAAAATGCTGGTTTTATGCTCGGTGATATCACAAATGTAAAACACGCTGTCCACTTTATCATTAACCAGGTTCAGAGTGTTTAAGTAAGTAAAGTAAGTAAATTGAACTGGTTTAATAGTGCAAGACTTTTTTAAAGCAAATTGTTTTTATGTAAATCTAGGAATAACATCAGATCAAGCCGACGCAGAGAGAGTCTATAGCAATGCTAGCTACTCTGCTTTGAGCTAAATGCTAACATTAGCATGCAAATATGCTCACAATCACAATGCAAACACGCTGATGTTAAGCGGGGATTATGTTTACTATATTAGTTTAGCGTGTTAGCATGCCACACAGCTGAGAACAAAGTTGCCTCCAGCTGAGGCTGATGGGAATATCACCACCATAAACTGATATTCTGTCCAATTTCCATCAGAGGTAGACAGAAAGAAGTCTGATTGCCTTTAAGAAAATAACCCTTCCTCTCATTTCATTTATTACCTGCGTTTACATTGTAAATATGAGTTTATGGTTTAGCTGACTGGGAATAGGCCCTTTTCACATATCATAGCAGGGTTAACACAGGTTTGCTTGACATGCTTCCTTGTGTGTTGCCATGGAGATCATCTAAGTAACATGGATGCATTCATTTTGCATGTGTCATACTACTGAAGTAGGGGAAGAGGTAATAAAGAATTTATTGCAATAGATATTAGTTGCGAGTGTCATGATATTGGTTGTTCAGTTCTAAATAATTTATATTTAAGGTGTCGACCTTTTGACCCTGTGAAAGGTAGAGCCCTGATTTAACTTGAGAAAAAGCTAATTAAAAGCTGCATCGACAATTTTTAGCCTGTATTACATATTGATTGTGATGCTGTTAAGCCCATAGTTTCTGTCATTTACTGCAAAACCCTCACAGATTAAAACAATTACTTTGATTACTTTATTGTAATGAGCTGTATTCAAGGCCACCTTCAGAATTTCAATAAATGCATTTTGTTACTGGATTTTGGGGGGAAATGAGTTAAAATGTTGGCAGCAGTTATTCATCTTAAATATTTCTCCATTTTTAAAACTCAAAGAAACAGAAATTGTGCAACATTCAGATGCAGATAAAAAGAAGTAGAGAAAGAAAAAAATACATTTTTTGTATCTTACTAGTAGCGTGTTTAAACATGAGAACTGCACTGATCTGAATTCATTAGTTGGGATTTAGTGTTGCAGCTCTGCAAAGTTATAGCACCATTGATCTATAAGCATTTCCATTATTGACTGTTATCTCAATGAACAATTAACAAGTTGGTGATCAATTGCACCTAACAGCTGCAGGCTAAACCAGGAGTTTCATTTAGTATGAGGTGCATCGTCTTCAAGATCAGCCCAGACTTTGGTTCAACCTCAGGTAATCACTGTTAGCACTGTTAGCACTGTTAGCAGCTGCGCAGCCGTTGATGAGAGCCGAAATGCTCCCAATATAGCACCTTAAAGGCAATAGATCGAAAACCTTCCAACCTACCATGAAAAGTCTTCTCTTATCAGAAAAAATATTAATACAAATGATTAAATACATCTCTCTCTGGGAAACACAATATGTTAATATATAACATCAATGCATTATTTTCTGATGCAGTGTTGTTTCGACACTATAACTTTTTTGCAGCGGCTTTTTTACACAAAATATGAGCACACCTGCCTGATTTCTGCATCTAAAAACCTGGTTGCTGCTCAGAAAAGCTGCCAAATTGCTCCAAACTGCAGAAGAAACCCTTCACTCCAATCAAGTCTCTTTACTATTTTTTCTTTTAATTTTCAGGCAGCTGCTGGTGTGAGATGAGTTAATTAGAGCTGACAACTAAGTAACATTATGAGAAAGATTTTTAATGCAAAATCTTCCCGTGAAGGAGCATTTCTGTTGGGGGTTACCACAGGCATAAAGTGCTGCCATGTGGAGAAAAGTGGAAGGGCCTGATTATTTCTGCATCACTGTGCCATGAAAACAATGTGTTGCCCGTAAACCTACCTTGTTAAATCATTAATGAATACATTAAATAAAGGTGTGAAGGTGTGATCGCCTATAATGAAGAACAATTGGTTTTAATTATTTCACACACGTGCTTTAGTTTTTGCAATGTGGCTTTTTGTCAGCAGATTCTATTCCATAACTTTAAATATATCAACAATATTATATATTTCCATTATTTCCAATAGCTGCTCCACATGGACTGGTGATGCCATCTCTTTTTATCAAATATCACCCTCTTGTGGTACATTTACTCTCTCACAAGCACATTTTTGACAAGCCAGTACTGTTTTTCTTTCCACCGGCCTTCATTTCTGCCACATATGATCCGCACAATTACATTTACACACGTTGCCCTTATTGTATTTCTGTGTGAAAAAGCCAACTAGCAGGTTGAAGAAAACTTTTAATCTTAAACTAGGACCAAAGCTTAAAGGCGCACTCATGCAGGTGTTTTCAATTATTCTGTCTGATTAGACTTCTGCTCAGGTTTAAATAGACCTATTTTGACCTTGCATAGGAAGAAAAAGCAAAGGTGTTACTCGTAACATTAATGATGGCCCTGTTGTATTCAAGCGTCCCAGTTAGACACACCTCCTTTATTTAATCAGGTTAACTCAGGGAGATCAACATGTCTTTTGCAAGAGACCTGAGTAGATACAATGAAAAAACAATATATAGTTTGATACACTAAGGCACTTTTTTCTCAGAGACAATGACTGGAGAGAAAAGTTATGACAATAACAGGACCCTTAAAGGAATTAAGCCATCATTTTTTTTTTTTCATCATTTACACCTGGGTTTTTCTTATTGTGACTTCTCAAAATGTCTTCTGTGAAAAACACCTGGGCAATTAGCAAAAGTGGAAATACATAAGGTCATATACCTTAACATACCTATATGAATAACAAATGTGTTACAGTTCAATTCAATTCAATTCAGTTTATTTTGTATAGCCCAGAATCACAAATTACAAATTTGCCTCAGAGGGCTTTACAATCTGTACACATGCGACATCCTCTGTCCTTCCCTCACATCGGCACAGGAAAAACTCCCCTAAAAAAACCCCTTTACAGCAGGGGGATGTCAATCAAACTCAAGACTGTACATGTCCAAACAGTCCTCACCAGATGTCTGATGAAGCAAAAAACACCTGTTGGATTGTACCAACAGCAGGGCCTCTAAATGAAAACAATAAAAAAAAGTATACCGTGCACACATTCATATTCTTTATAGGATTAAAACTAATTTTAATGTCCGCAGAGCCTCATATTGCATTTTTGTGTGTGTGTGTGTGTGTGTGTGCTGTAATTGAGGCTTCCTTTTTTTATTATTATTTTGGTTGACGCATACCTCGCTCTAGGTATCACCAGAGTGCAAAAACACTTTTGTTCAGCCATCTTTGTCTGTAAAAGCTTTTGATTATGTAACACCTTGCAACCGTAATCGAAAACATGAACAAAAATGAACATTTTCAGCATAAAAGTGAAACAGTGGTTTATAGTTTTTGCAAAGACAGACTTTTGAATGGAATCTGTTGTCCCATACATACGTACGCTTATATTCATATTTACTTACATTCATACACCTATATGTTGATGTATACTACATACACAAATGCATCTGTTGCATTGCTTCTGCTTTGATTATCTGTATTGTCCCTCTTGTCTAAACCAACAACTAAGGGTAAACATTACCTGTACCATCCACACAGGAGACACATGCACAATCTAAACACTACAATATCAAGCATTGAACCTTATTCTTAGTTAAATTATTCATCTAAATCAGTTACGTATTTCCAACATAGTGATTCTTGTTGTTCCACTGGGCAGCTTCACAAATCAGAGAGCCATGAGTAAAAAAAACAGCAGCTGTGTCAGATATCATTTGATCTGATAAAGAAGTGGCCAAAGCCTCAGTAGAATTTGCTTTAAAGATCCAAGAATTTCTTTTTTTCCATGCCGGCATTTCCTGAAAAAAGTCTCATCTTTAAGAGTACATCTTAAACAAGTTGTTTTGGTAGATGAAGATCTAAATTCAAAGCCCGACAGCCGAGGATCTCCAACAGAAAACGCCGAGGATTTTTGATGTCTGCATAAAGACTGAATGTACAGACGTTACTTTTTCTCCAGCGAGTTAGATACATTTGGGATTATTTGGATTTGGATGAGTCACATATTTCTGCAAACAATCTAAAAGAAGAACGACTCTCTAGTGACGATGAACAGCTCCAGGACTATTAAACCGTTGTTTAAAAATGATTTCACAGATGCAATTTCTGACACAATAAGACACCAGTGGTAGCGGTGGGTCAACTGATATTACAAACAAAGCAATCAAGATTATCAGTAGATTTCTGTCATGTGTCCAGGAATAATAAAGTTAAAGGAGCATTTAGTGTTCCAGTATTCCAGATAAGAGACTTAATTCAAGCCAGACCTCCCTAATATGTGTCCTACATGATTCCAGACATGCATGGTGAGGTGAGCAGTCTGGTGTCTATACGCATCAAACATATATTTCATATCATGTGTGTCTGTCTGGCAAGTTAGCCAAGATTTAAACAAACAATTGTGGGTTTGTCATCCAGGGAAGATGACAAACTCCTGCCAGAAAACTCTACAGCTCTCTGCCAAGTGAAAACAAGCAATTGGTGTTTCACGGACAAATTATTCAAACTGCCTCACGTAACTCCACGTAAAGGAAATAAATCCTCATATCTCAAAACATGTCTGTCTTTTCTTCAAGGTTGGCAATGGACATCAACATATCCTTCCTCTCTCCATCATCAACGTCCAGAACTCTCCACTTTACATCCTGGCATGACGTCTGCCGTTGCGATGGCTTATATACATTTTAATGTACAGGTGGATTTTCATTGTGCTGCTTTGTAGCTTATTTGATCCTGAAGGATAATTCATGTTCTTGATAGCTTTGTTAAGGATAATTATTAATGCCAAGCTTATAGCTGCAGCTGTGAGGTAGCCAGTGGAAACAACAGACTATATTTAAGTTCTGAAATTCTCACACATCTTGCACCTTTAATCTTTGGCTGTTCTTATAAACAATGCTTATTTTCCAAACTTAAGATTTTCTGAGAGAATAACCATCTCTATTGTAACATTTTTGTTTGCAACCTTATACACCTCATATTATATGAAGCTACTGGTTTAGCCTGCGGATGGTAAGTACCATTAAACACCAACTTGTTTATTGCTCATTGAGATAATAATCCTTTAAGGAATCATAACATTTTACAATAAATATCTGTTAATGTGAGACATGAATTTTTTGGTGGCAATAGGAGCAGAGCGATGCCTTCATTTTACAACAAACTGTAAATGATGGCATGTGATTGAAGAACTGCACTGAGCTGCCATCAGTCTTAGTGTTTCTCCATCAGCATTTGTTTCTGGGAAAATCTAAGGATAAACATAAATCATGCAGCTGCACTGTATGCCTCATTGAATATGTACAACACCTATAGTTTGGTTAGTTATTCATGAGATTCAGGATGTTGGACAGGCACATTGTCATGCTTGGCACATCAATTCTAGCTGGGAGTTTTCCAGATTGAAATCTTCATCCGCCCTCTGGTGGTCGTGTTCCTACCCTAACTTATTCCCCCTTACCGTCTCCACTGGTGTGTCAGTCGGTATAAACTCATGCTCTGCAGCCAATATTTGTTCAAACCCAGAGATTTATTGAATTCATTAAATTGTAGTGCAGATCCTACAGTTTGCAAAGACACAAAATGGTGCACAAGACATCCAGAATATTTAAATTTGATGGAATAGTACAGCAACGACAAAAACAAAGTGTCTTTCGGTTTTAATATTTTCACACACAGCTTGAATGAAAAGCTGACGTACAGTTTATATGTGATGCTGTCAGACAGGCTGAATCACATGACTTCCAATGCTATTTACAGTAAGAGGTTAAACATAAAACCTGGCTTCTCTTTTGGTGTGTATTCAGTATTTATGTCAGATCTCCATCTTCATAGATGTGTATTATCTTTGTGAAGCAGACAGGGCCGCATAAAGCAGCTACTCTGCTTTGCATTCATTATCTATCAACAATGTTTTACACCAGATTAATAATACATGGAAAAGTTAGCCTCATTAGCCGAGATGCATGTGTGCTGCTTTCCTAATGTGGCTTGTTTGACACTAATAGAGTAAAGCGAGGAGTCATTGTGTAGAAAAGGCTGCCGTGTGAGGCGACTGACTGGCAGATTGCCTCTGAGGCTGGTGATGGAGACGTAGGCCGCAATAATGCCATTATTGGCAGTTACTCACATGACTCGCATGCATGGTTTCTGTCACGCTAGTAAAGTCACATGGACAAGGAGCAAGACACTCCTCCCTTTAGATTACCATTGGCATGTATTTCTATCTTGAAAACAAATTCTCTATTCAGGCTATTTAATTGATTTCGCTTCACATTAGCTTTTTTATTTGCTCCATTAGGCCCGCTACTGTGTTCTGTGCTAGGAATGTGAATAGATCTCCTCCTCTTCAACCTTTACTCATGTTTTCCTTTACATTTGTATCACGAGTTCAGATGAAAATGTCAATTTTAAACACACTGGTGAGGCCACTGGCTCCAGACTGGTGCCTCTGCTGCCCCCTTGTGGATAAACTTGGCCAGAACTCTCCAGCAGGAACTGGCAGTTTATTTTTGGAGAAAGCCACTGAGTGGAGGTCTGACTGCCCAAATAAATGGTCAAAAAAGTTAATTTACTGAGTGATGGAATGTATATAATATAAAAACTTGAAACACTATGTAAAAAATATTTATAATTTATTTTTAATATATTCTCATTTATGATTTAGAAAACTATAAACTATGGTTTTATTGTTATCTTCCCTCATTTTTAATAGTTAATTACATTATTTGATTTTTATGTGAACTGATTCTTTTTTTTGTTTAATGGAGCCAATCCCCTTAATATATTACAAATAAATAATGCTTTTATGTTTATTTGTATTGGTCTAATGTCTAGGTGATGTATTCAAACAATTTCCGTTAAATGACAGTAAAGTATGTGTGTGTGCATTTGTATAGGCTAACATGTAAAACCCTGAATCATTAAATCTACATTCAGCTTACTTTTAAGTCTGTAATGAAGCAGCAATTCAGATGTTTTTTTTGGTATCAAGGATTTAGGCGAGCCAGAACCATTGTGGAAATGCCTTTTTCATATTAGCTAAAATAACTATACTTCCATGTTTTAAGTGACCTGGCAGTTATCAACCCTTTGAGAATCCAAAAATTGTGTAGTTTTTTTTTGTTGCAAACCTTTATTTGTGTTATAACACAAATAACGTTGTATACATACTGTTGCAAAAGGTAAAAACATTTCATTTGAGCAATATATTTTTCTTCTTTCTTTGCATGTATTTTTACTATTTTGTGAGTATATGGATGAACATTGGCACATTGTGTGTATGTTGTTTTTTTGACTCATAATTATTATTATTATTATATTCCTTTATTGATCCCCATGGGGAAATTCAAGTGTTGCAGCAGCTCAACTACACAGACACAGACAATAAATACACATACTATACAATACAACTACACAGACAATAAATACACATACTATACAACTACACAGACAATAAATACACATACTATACAACTACACAGACAATAAATACACATACTATACAACTACACAGACAATAAATACACATACTATACAACTACACAGACACAGACAATAAATACACATACTATACAACTACACAGACAATAAATACACATACTATACAACTACACAGACAATAAATACACATACTATACAACTACACAGACAATAAATACACATACTATACAACTATACAGATAATAATAATAATAATAACCAGCTTCAAAACAAGGCTTCACAGACAATAAATACACATACTATACAACTACACAGACAATAAATACACATACTATACAACTACACAGACAATAAATACACATACTATACAACAAAATGAAGATAGAACAGGAATAAAAATAAACAGATAATAATAATAATAATAATAATAATAATAATAATAATAATAATAATAATAATAATAATAAAAAAGAAAAAGCATAATAACCAGCTTCAAAACAAGGCTTCACCTGTGCTGGCTGTTTAACAGTGAGTATTACGCTTCTCTCTCCCACAGCATGTCGCTCAGTGTAAATCATTAAAAAAAAAAAAAAAAAAAAAAAAACCTCCACACTAACCACGTAAACTTAAGTTAACAAACGACCAAACTTCAACAACAAAAGCCCCACCCAGCTCCACGGGGCGTCTCCATTGGCCCGCCCGGCTGTAGCTCCGCTCCCTGCCCGTCCTCAGAGCGCCATTGGCCGGCGGTGACGACAATCCCGAGCCGAGGGCCCGCCCACCGAGCGGATCAAGTTTGAATGAACAACAGTCAGTCAGCTCTGGAGGTGGTAGTTGCATTTGCGGTAATTATTTAAAAAAAAAAAAAAAAAAAAAAGAAAAAGAAAAAAAAAAAAAAAAAAGAAAAAGTGTTGCATCGCGTCGAGGATGGACATGAAGAAGAGGATCCACCTCGAGCTGAGGAACCGCACTCCGTCAGACGTAAGTCGGCTTCTCATCCCCGCTGGTGATGTTCCTCTCAGCTTAATGGAGAACGGGGTTCTTGTGATGCTTTGGCGTGGGGGGGTTGGGAGAGAGAGAGAGAGAGGGAGAAGGAGAGAAAGAGAGAAAGAAAGAGAGAGAGAGACAAAGTTTCCCTGCAAGTTAAAGAAGACGATGGAGACGTCGGGCCACAGTGCTGCTTTGTGGAGGCTGGGGCAACTTTTTGTGTTGTGCACGTCTTTTGATGTGCACTTTGAGAAATGCACATCTTATTTTTTTTATTATTTTTTATTATTAAAGCCACTGATGTATAAACAAGGCACAAAGCGGTACGAGGAGCCACATGTGTAACTTTTGATGCACAAACGCGCCTTTTCTTTCCGTTTTTAATGTGCGTTGAAATACAGTTTATAAGCTGTGCACTGGGAAGGATGCGGACACTCAAAGTCATGACATTATCAATGATGTGCATAACAGATCACAGCCTCTTATTGTCGCCTTGCAAATGCATCCTACATCTTAATAATAATAATAAAAAAAGGAGGTACTCCACCTGGACGGGTGGTGCGTTTCTGCAGGAAGTGCATTGAAACATTGAAGCATCACACACACTGGTGAGCCTGCAGCTCTTTGCAGCCAACAACTGGAGCACAGATGGCCGAAATAAAGCGGTGTTAGGGCGGACTGTCACCAGCCTGCAGGCCGGTGCGATGGCACAGAGAGATTACCCCGCAAATGTAGTGTTTTTTGTTTCTTTACACACATTGCTCTCTGTGGGGATCGAACTCGCGTCCAGCAGCCACAATGACAACAAACAGAGGAACCGCGCTGTTGCTCTAGTTTTTTTTTTTTTTTCTCTCCAGAACTAGGACAAGCCGCCATTTTACCAATGAAACAAAGGCAATCAGAAAAACACCGACTATCCGGGTTCATTCGACATCAAACGACGACCGACACTTCATACCTTCACATTTTACGCGCCATCGGCTCCAGATCGGAAACTGTTTATTACGCACTGGCAACAATGTATCGTTTTGCCCGGCAGATATCTAATCCGACCCGACTGCCCCTCCTACTCACACACGACCCTGTGCACGACTTGTTTTGTCTATTCCCTCTGAACCAGTCACACACATGTCTTTATTATGGTTTAACTATAATAAATAATACAAATAAACATCTACAAAACGACGCGCACGTCTGTTTCACATTGGGGGAGGGGAGCTGAAAAAAATGTGATTTTTTTTTAATTATTTTAAATGTTTTCGACGGGTTATTGATGGACTGTTTTATTTAATAGTTCCGGTCCTTGTTGCTGATTGGCTGAGTCACGTACCAGGCCGGGGACATGTAACAACAGCACACCTGTGACCGCACATCAGTCAGATTAAATATCAATACGCCAACGCTCACAAAGCCTACTGTCCTATGTGATGTGTTTATCAGGACTACAGTCTGTCTGTTTAACAGTAGGCTACCCAACATTTGGGTTCATGTGTTTTATTTTCATTTAAAGGTCCAGTCTTATGATATCATCAGTGTTCAGATGTTTTACTAATGAATTATAGAAATACCACAGTGTAGGAATACTCTTACTCTTATAAGTCCTGCATTCAAAGCGCTACTTATGTAAAAGTAAGAATACATTGCAATTGAAATCTACTTGAAGTACCAAAAGTATACATTATTTAGTAAAGGCAATTTACTATAAAATAAATATTGGACTATAATTATTGTTAATTAATAGTTTTGTGTGCATTACTTTGATGTTGCAGCTGGTAATAGTGGGGCTAATTTGAAATAACCAAAATTAAATTCCAACTATGACGGTTGTGTTGTCATTTATAAATAACTGATTGATTGAAATACTCATGTTATGTAAAAGTACCTCAAAATCGTACTAAATACAGTACTTGGGTTCCTGTTGCCTACTTAAATACTTTCAATCACTGGTAGAAGTTTACTTAAGTAAAAATAGCAATACCACACAATATAAATACTCCTTTACAATTGTGCTACAAGTCTTGCTTTGAAAGTTCAAGTATTATCAGCAAAATACTTAAAGTATCATAAATAAGAATACTCAGGCATCAGAATGTTATGTTGTAATGTATACTGTTCAATCTATATATTAAAGTACTTGAGTAAAGAATGTACTGTGTACTAGCAATAAGTCACATTTCCTGCTTATAAGGCTTTAAGGTTGATGTAGTCCGATAGCTTTCTCCCTAAATAAACTTTTAAACCTTTTTTATTTAAGAGGTCTAGTCAGGAAATGTACTTCCCAAAAGCTGAAGCACAATCAATGTAGAATGCCAAACACTACTTGACATTTTTTTGTTTGTTTATTTCATAGTCGGTATTATTATTATATTCCTTTATTGTCCAAAGCAACAAGAAAGTCACATTAAACTTCAGTAGGAATAAGAGCTAGAGGTCCTCAAAGTTCTAAGTGCATCCCTCCCAAATCAAATAAAAAATATTATCAAAAGATTTTTAACCTTGAAATAGCTTAAACTTAATGTAACATTTGTGAACACATACTTATATTTGATGCACTCTGTATTTGTCCTTATGTATTTTAAAATGTAACAATCGCTGATGAGATGCATTTGCTTGTTCTGCAGGTCAAAGAACTTGTTCTAGACAACTGTCGCTCAAATGAAGGAAAGATCGAGGGTCTAACAGACGAGTTTGAGGAGCTGGAATTCCTCAGCACAATCAATGTCGGACTCACGACAGTTGCTCACCTGCCGAAGCTAAATAAACTAAAAAAGGTGGGTGTTTATCTCTGCACAAAACAAGCCTGTGACTTACAGCTTTAAAAGGTTTTTGCATATTTTGACCGTTTTTTAATTGACCCACAGCTTGAACTCAGCGATAACAGGATCTCAGGGGGGCTCGAAGTTCTGGCAGCAAAATGCCCCAAACTCACACATCTCAACCTCAGTGGCAACAAGATCAAAGACCTCAGCACAATAGAACCTTTGGTGAGTGGGATTCAGATGTACTTAGGGAAAAAAAAAAGCACAATATTCACAACAGTCTGTTGTTATTATTCATCACTTGATTTTTCTTTTTTACAGAAAGAACTGGCGACCCTGAAAAGCCTAGATCTGTTTAACTGTGAGGTGACAAACCTGAACGAGTACAGAGACAACGTCTTCAAGCTTCTACCCCAGCTCACGTACCTGGACGGCTACGACAAAGACGACAAGGAGGCGCCGGATTCTGATGCTGAGGTCTACGCGGAGGGCTTAGATGATGATGAGGATGATGAAGACGGTGAGTTTAAGGCTTCACCTACCGTCGTGTATTCTTTCTGGCATCTCTTAAAGTTGCTGTTTGAACATTTGGCTAATTATTAACAACTAACAACCCACTGGTTTCACCAATATGCAGATGAGGAGGAGTATGATGAAGACGCACCACCAGGAGACGAGGAGGAGGAAGAGGGAGAGGACGACGACGAGGAGAATGAAGAGGAGGAAGAGGAGGACCTCAGCGGAGAGGTGAGAACAAATGAGACTTGCACTTAAAAAGGTTCGGTCTGAAATATTTATGCTAACTTTGTCTTCTTTTTTTTTTTAAAGGAGGAAGAGGAGGAAGATGTGAATGACAAGGAGGTTGACGATGAGGATGATGAAGGTGAGTAAGATGGTGGCTGACATTTAAACCCAGAAGCTGTCTCCCAATAACATACTACATGCTAGGTGTATATAACATTAAGTACTTATTGTAATAGTATTCAGTTTTTTGCAGCTCATTTACAAGAAATCTAAATACTTTAAAGGTTTCTCGTAAACAAAATTATTGTTTACTACCTTCAGTGTTACTCGCCAAAACTTATTGTGTGTATTCTTGAGGCCCAACAAAATGGTTGATTAATTTCCTTTCACAAAAAGAATCTGCAAAGCCAATTAAAAAAGATATCAAATATTGTATGCTACTTACTTCCAAGGTTTCTTTGTATTGTGCAAACAAATAGGGACCCACTTGTGAAAACGTTTCTCAATAGTGCTATAAGTGGTCAATAACTCAACAGGAAACATTGTTTAAACTGTTTAAAAAAAATTCCAAACACTGAAATGATAAGATGCAAATGCAATAAAATGTAGACTTTTGAATCCCATTGCTAATTCAACTTAAGTGTTTTTACCCAAACAGTTTAGTTTAGAGGTAGTTTTTTTAAAGCTGCGGGGAAGTTCCTCTGTTTTCTATGCGCATTGCATTGTGGTAGAATAGAGAGAATAGAGAATATAAAGACTTTTCAGATTCATTAATTTTGTCTCAGGCTCGGCTGATTCAGAAAACCTTTATTGTCCATCACAAAGAAATGTAAATCTGTCTTGTAATGTGAACGTTTGCGTAGTTTGAGCCAGCATTGCTGTCGCCGTGACGCGAAAACCTGAATGAGATGTTAAACCGAAAACATTTATTTGCTTCTGTCATTTGTGTCTTTTTAAAATGTGACTCTTTTTTTATTTTTTAGAAGAAGAGCGAGGTCAGAAGAGGAAAAGGGAGCTGGATGAAGAAGGGGAGGAGGATGAAGACGATTGAGAGTCCTCTGGAAGCTGAGTTGTGAACTGTTTTTAAACTTGTGTCTCCCTGTCACTTCCCAACAACCCCATGTATTTTTTTCCTCCAGTTTCATATTGCAGTAGGAGTGTTTTCTTTTTGTAATTGGCAGGTAGACGGGGTTGTCTGGGGAAATAAGTTCAATTTATGTACCTTTTATTGCTCCCGTGTTCCAGTCTTTACTGTCCACTTTTAACTGCTTTGTGGACACCAATTTTGTAATCTCAAATAATAGCAAAGATGAACCTTTTTAAGAAATGTTTTTTTCTTTTCTCACTGTTTGTGTAAGACCAGTTTCTGATGATTCATGTATTTTAAGAGCCCCTCCTTCAAAAGAAAAAAACAAAATGGAACAAAAAAAGTGTGCATGTCTAATACATTTTAAAGTCAACTACTGGATTTCATGTATGGCTGTCCTCTCCTCGTCTTAAACTTATTTTTGCATTGTACTTTTTTTGTTTTTTTTAATATAAGTTATGTATTTGTAGTGTCACCAGTATGCCAATACTCTCTGCTGTCCTGGTGTGAAACTTCTGTCTGAACATGCACAGTGTGACCCCTCACAGGGCATATTTTTAAAATCATAGCAACAAAAATGTCTGCCCTTGTCAAAGCTGCTCCTCCTCCTTAAACCCTCAGCTTTGATAGTTCGGAAATTACGTGTTCTTGTAAATAATGACCAAATCTATTTTTTTGTATTCTCTTTGATGACGGCAGACATTGAACAGACAACTGAGGTGAAACTATGAATTGTAATAAGATATTAAATATGTATGCTGCTTTATCTAAAATACGCAGTGTGAAATTTCTTGGAATTTAAACATTAACTTTGTATGCATAATCTTTCCATAAAGAGAAATGTTCAACATCAGAACTCATTATCGCTTTTCTTCACACAGGTGGCAATGTTTGAATTTTGTGGTGTGGTGTAGAGAAGTACCTGATATAAATGGAGGTTACAACCGCGACATATGTGCATTGAGAATTTATTGTTTCAAAGTGTAAACTCTGGAAAAAGGTCAGTTATTTGGACCTCGTTTTCACTATTACACGTACTGGTCAAATTGGCCTACCTCAGTGATTTTTCACACTATGTTAAATCCACTGTCATCAACCAAATTGTTTTTTCCCCCTCCTCCCATTCACATCAATAAATACCTTTTATATATGTTTTGAAGTTTGTGGTCCTTGTACAACACAGTCAAAGTCAAATGGTGAAGTGATTACAGGATTCCAGTTTTAAGCAATCTGGTATTAATGATGGAAAACCAATGAAGGATGCATTTTCAGCAGAGTGAGACGTGTTAATTTTACTCTTTTTGAACATTATTTAAAGTACTACCAAAGGAAAAATGTAGCAAATTTAAGCTGGGGTTTATTGGCTTCCTATAAAGTTAATTAGTGCCAAACAAAGTGATGGATCTACTGTCTAAACCTAAAATTCTACATTCATTCATCAACTGTACAAAGAGGGTTTCAGTCATTTAAAAAACCTTTTCTGTCCTGTTATCCTACCTTTTATTTTTTACCAGTTGCGTGATTCGTTTTATTCCTCTGTACACCAACAGGAGAAGCCCTGACATAACAAACTCCAGCCCAACTGTCTGATCCATCTCTGGTGGATCCGTTTCCCACTGTCTACTTTCACTGTAGCCTTTAACTTTTCCTGCAAAAAAACATACACATTTACCATTATTGAGTCAGTATACAAGTCGACATTTAAAGGGTTCATATGTTTGTTTCTTAACGGAAACTTTAAAGCATTTGACCCTTTATGTCCCCTCTTCGACTCTTAAATTCAATTCCTGCTATTCATGCAGCAGATTCATCTTTTCCCTTTCTATGTCCATCAACAGCAGAATCAGTAATAAGACACATGGCATTTTTCTTGATAACTGCTTGAACCTGGCTGGCATATTAAAGCTAATCAAATGTGAAACCAGTGCCCACTTCTCTTAAATTTTAGTCTGAAGGGGGAAACTGTTAAATGGTAAAAGAGAGTGATTTAAACTGCAGTGCGTTGGTGGTACAAGTGGAGAAGGAGAGGCAGATGACCTGGAGGCTCTAGATCAAAAGTACACATCTACAGTTAAACACATCGCACTAATAGTGACATACTTAGTTTTAAATGTAAAAGGATGGTTATTATTACAGTTTTCTGCAAGGTTAGGAAAAGGCAAGATTATATTTGTATACCTTATCTGAAGTTATGATGTTGGAGTCAGAAGAACTAATACCATAAAAAGGTACAGGTTCACACCAATCTTGCACCATTTCAATCGGAAACATTCAGCAAAATCTATCTATAGCTTCACAATCATTACTTGCGCAGCCACATCATACAAAAACCATGGGATTAAGAGATTTACATGTTATTAGCTAAAAAGGTAAAATGTGACAAATAAATAGAAGTAAATATACATTACGCCCCAATCCTCAAAATGAGCCCTAAAATCCAATAAAAGCCAGCAAAGCTTCCCTTGAGACTAAATTTGAGTTACACGTGGATCCGTGTCTCCCCTGCTGCTTTCCCAACACTTAAATAGACAATCAAATACTTAAAATGAATGAATTATCCATTCTCCTTAGGAGGAAAGGGTAGCTATGTCAGTGTTGTGAGGTCAAATTATAACCAGTAACATCTGTAGGTGAGAAAAGAAGCAACGGGATAAGCAGCTCTGTAGGAAAACATGATCCATGTCTGCAAAAGCTCGTCTCGTCCGTCAAGTGCAAAAGTATTTCACACGTCAGCCATTTTGAGATGACGTTGCAGCTCGCTGGGTCTAAGGCCTGGTGGAAGGAAAATAGGAGCCAGTGACAGTCTTTTTATCCTTTTGTTTTGCTTCAGCAGAAAAAAACAACAACCAAGGATAAGATGGTAGTTTGGTCATTACAGGAGGATGAGTGTAGTTTTTTTTTTTTTAAAAGGGGATCAAGGTATTGCATTGTGAATGACGGGGTAGGCACAGTGAGACAAATTCTCAGAAGGTCTGGCAGAAACTATGCAATAACTGATCATAACACTTGAGTGTGCTCGAACAAGAGTAAGTTGTAAAACTAGATAATACCTAAATGGATTTGAAATGTTTTCTACCAGAGGTTGCATGTTCAATCCACGAACGCTGCCTTGTCTCATCATGTTTGTCACTATTACATTATTCCAGTAATTGCACCAGTTAAGACATTATCCAACACTTCATATTATCATATCATATTATTGTGTGAACTATGCAGGGCAGCAGGAATGAAGTTATGATTTATCAAAAAAGAGGCATAGGAGGGCTCAGAAGCTTGTCGGAGGTCAGAATTTGGGGGGGCAAAGGGAGCAGCTTTGCCAGTCCAGGAGGCTGAGAGGTCAGAGGTCAGACGTTGTTGGGGCTAACGTTCTTCAGGTTGTTGAGCTCCAGCTCCAGTTGGCGTATTCGCACGTCCTTGGTGGTCAGCTCCTCCTTCAGCCGCCGCAGTTCATCCTGCTGCCGGAAGAACATCCGCAGGAGCTACGTAGAGAAAAACAGGAACTCGTGCATGTGACAAACACACTTTAACATCCAAGTATGAAAAGCTATCGTTAATACGGGAGGTTGGGAAAATGTAGAGTCGCTTTTTTACCTATTCAATTGACTACATCGACCGAATCAATCGTTCCCTTTCAATCCAGCTCGCATGCTCCTCATTTGTCATTTTATTTGTTGAATTTGGATCTCCATAAGCTGGTAAAGCTCCTCTTTGTTGGGTCAATAGGTGAAAACAGTCCAAAACAGAACATATTCTACATAACATGGACCAAGCTCTGAAGTATGTGGTGAAATCAACCCAACCCATCTCATCAAAGTATCTAAAGAAACACTGGACAACAAATAACAAAACACCAATCCTTAATGCTATAAGTTTCACAGCCGCTATTGCTACCGTTATCTTCGCCAGGGGATAATGATATGGGTTGTCTGTGTGTGTGCATCTCTGTGTCTGTCCATTGCTAATCTTGCATACTGCTGCACCAAACTGTTTAATATTGGCCCGCCTGCATGGAGCAGGTGCCGACATCGCCCTGGATTACAATGAAACCGTATCTGTTGTGTGTGATGTGCCAGTGACTAGAGTCTAGACGGGCTGTTAGTCAATTGTGGGTATTATTCATTCACCAGGTGGTCATTGCAGACACACCTGGTGGAGCTGTCTAGTTCAGTTTGCTTCTATGTTCATAGTTAGTTGTAATGCTCTGACTCCTCCCTTACAACTGTATTCTAAACCTATTTTTATTAACTTATTCTATAATAGAGGAACAACAGAATAGAGTACTGACAGCTGTGTAAAGTCATTCACAACATAAGCTGTCCACACACCTCGTTCTCCGTCCTGGGCGGAATGTTCTCCAGCAGGTCGATCCCGTTCACTACCATACTCTTCTTCTCCTTCACTGGGGCCTTAAACACTAGCTGGTTTGGTCGCTGGTAACCCTCCTTCAGGGATATTAAGACTGGGTCTGTTTGCAAAAAAGTGAGCAAAAACATGTGAAAATCCACCTTCTGAAAACACTGTCGCCTCCTGTACGTAATGCTCCATGAAATTCAAATCAAATCAATCAAGTTTCATGATTTTCATAAATGGAAATATCTGTGGGAGTTTACATCATATTGGTGAAAATACAAGCCATATGTTTAGTGAGTCTGGTGATGAGTTGGCAACGGAAAACCAAACAAAATAAATGCAGTAATTGAAGGTGTCAGTATTTCATCACAATGGTTTACTGTAGCTTTGTTTCTTTAAGTTCCCGTACAGACACCTTTAAAATATGTAAAAAATACTCTTCTATGATTAATAGTTTGTTTAACATAGTTTTTCTCATAAAAAAAGTAATATTTCTACAATAGAAAAGTCTACTCTTTCTTCTTTATTGAGAAATTCTGGATCTGGCCTCCCCCTCCTCAAAACCGCTGCTCGCTCTAGGTTGAGTATTGCACATAAAGATGGCAACTCGGAGCGATGGCTTCTTTGTCTGGTCTATTTTCTCGATTAGAGGAAAAAGTGTGTGTGAGACATGAGACTATAACATATAATGATACTATATACATGACATATATTGAATCTAACATATTAACATCCTTTATTTATTTATGCTGTTTGTTATATTGATAACTTGTGACTGGAAGTGGCTGACCCATAGTTAGTGGATGTTTTAATTTTTTTCCTGGTTTTGTGACAAAGAATCCCTGTCGACATGTGTTTTAATTTGTGTGTTGGACAGCCACTGGCTTTCAAATTTAAATTAAGTTTGCCCAGTTTTGTTAAATTTCAAATTTGAGAGATGTGCATTGACATCGTCCCCTACGGTAGAGGAAAAACATGCACCATAGTAACACACTTTACACAGATACAAATCAGTTCAGTCAAGGTCAGACATTTTCAGGAGACATAAATATAAGAAAAACACATTTTTGTGCAGGATATCTTTAAATATCTGTGCTACATAAGACTTCAAGCACATCGCATCACCAAATGAAGGTGATGAAACGTGTTGTTTACCTCTATTAATGCCGCTCAGCCATTCACTTGCTGACATTGCAGGTTCTGTTCCTGCCGTCATGGGGTAGATGTCCTCCTGGTATGTGTCTGACTGTAAACCAGGAAACACCACAGATATTCTTGTTTAACTCATTAGATTTGGAATCTGGGAAAAAAGGTCATATAACTGTCTTAAACAAGATTTCTTTGTCTCAAAGCATAAAATGTAATCTAACACTTACTGGATTCCTCTTTTTGTTTTTGGTCTCAAGTAAAAAAAAAAGAAGATCCAATTGTGTTTAGATAAATTAAGTCTGTCCTTGTTAGCTCTCATCTCTGTTTAGCTAACATACTCACTGTGTATTTCTGCTTATTACATGCCAGAATATTGTAAGTGTTGCCAGGAAAGGTTAATCACAATCAGACAAAAACTACATAATGGCTTTTTCACCCATTATGTGCTGCATAAAAGTGACACATTGCAGAAATGATTAATAATGAGAGAACAGAGTAGAATCAGTTCATTCCATTCATTCCCTCCCACTCACCCTTCTTGGTACAATCATGGAGATGGGCTCGATCAAACCCTTCAGGGTGACGAGCTTGTAGAAGCGGAACACCTCACAAGCTCCCACATCCAGCCCGTGCTTTGGCATCACACCTGCAGACAAGAACAAGACGCCGCTTTGATAACATGACGCACTTTCCCAGAATTCACGGCCAATTGACGTCACATCAACATGAGGGAAAAAAAGCAGGAGAGATCATATATTGTAGGTCAACTGATGACTTACCGAGGCCTTTCTGTGGGGCCGGGGACCGGTACTCCATCAGGTACTGGAAGTACGGCTTCTCTGTGCTAATCTCAAAGTAACGGATGTTGCCGTCCCCCTGCAGAGGCATCAGAATGTGTCTATTACACCACAGTTCAAGAGGAAGCTCTTCAAAGTTTCAACCAAGTCACATTTTTTTACATTTGGCTTCTTAGTGCTTTAAGTACAGCCTAATCTGATTTTGTGCTATGCAACGACTACCAGAATAAACTGTGCTATATTAGATTTAAATTAATCAAATGCCTCTTTAAATGTTTTGCCTACAATTTTGAATCCCCAGAGCGAGTTGCAAATTAAGGGACGGTATTGAAGACGAAAGCAGTACAAATGTATGTCTTGTAGAGCAACCATTATACCAGTCCGAAACACTAAAAAAGCACTTCTCAGAATAGTTTGTTGTTTAAGCATGTCAGAGAGGAAACTATGAGAAATGTGTTACTTTGCATCTTAAAGGTGATGTGACAGATAGTGGCACAGTTTGAAGAGACATAATTCATTGTGGGCCGGTTGTCCAATAAGCTCAGTACTATACATTCAGGCATTTCTCTTCTACACAAAATCCACATACTATACAGCTTGAATTCACTAAAAAACATTGTGACATCATATATAGTATGAATAATGAGTTAGTGTGTGATTCCGAACAAAGCCTTTTATCTGTTATGAGGCACTTCCTCAAATGTTTTGTACAGGATTCAAAATGGCTAAATTTGCAACTATATATTACTGTTATTATTGTAATTATGTATGTGTGCTCTTTTTACTAAATAAAATGCATTGTTAACATTTGTAGCTTAGTACTTTGTTTGGTATTTGCCATATAACATTTGCACTGATTGCCTTCATCCTGTTACCTTGTCAGTTAAATTCATAACAATAAAAACCTCAATATGCTGTACAGTTTTGTTCATTTGATAGACTTCTTAGTGGAAAAATACACAAAAATGTCAGAGTTCAATGTGGATAAGCTAGTGTTAAATCTGAAAAATAATACAGTCTTGAACAATAAATTCCTTATGACCCAGTAAGGATCAGCGCTGACCTTGCCTGCCAGGTACAACATGTGTGTGTCGGCATCATAGAAAGGAAACAACAGTCCTGAGAGGCCGTCTATGTCCTCCTCCACAATCGGCATGGACAAATCCTCCTGAGAAGAACAACACACACACAATGTGCATTAAACACACGCACACTCACACACACACACACACACACACACACACACACACACACACACACACACACACACACACACACACTAGCTCCACCCACACTATGCATTACTTGCGTGCAGCCATATGGAGGTGTTGTCTGACCTGATCCCAGAGAGCAATCTGCCGGGTGTTCCAGCGTGAAACCCCCGTGGTGAGCAGTCGCTTCATGTTGCCCAGGAACACCACGCGGTTCACGCGGTGGTTCTTACAACAGGCTTGCTGGTGGAGCAGCACACAAAGAACAGAGCATTAATGATACATGCTATGAAATTCTTGTGACTAGCATATTGTTATGCCAATACATATTCAGGATAAAATACATTCTACAATTATTTAGAGGAGGAAACCACCAAGGTTTATAAAGTGGAGACCCTTTAATATTTTATATAATAAGATTTTTATAATTTCAAGCAGTTTTTATAGTTAAATAAAACAGCTAACAGCACACTTTGGACAAAAGTGAATTTAGTATTTCAGGTACAGAACATTTTCATGATTTGTCCTTTTTTCCTAATTTACTCTTCCTGCTGCCTGGACTTGAAAGCCTCCAGTTGGTGCTTGATTCTAATCTTAAACCATTTCATTGTGATCTGGTTGCAAGGTCAAACATTAAGTGGTCTAGACGTGGTGTGGACCAGCTGCATCACTTTGTTTTTTTTAAACAGCAGTAAATATTCTTGAAATTATTAAGAAACCTACAGTCTAAAGATAGAAATTAACCAAATGTTTGTCTTTAAAAACCTAGTTTATGATCGCGTGAAGCTGCAATTTCTCTTTTTTCTTTATAAGAGCGGCTCAAGACCTGCTCGACAACAAAAAGAGACTATGAGGCCAAAATGTGACACCTGAACATTACACAATATGTGGTTATTAAACATCACATCCCAAAACCATCCATATCAGTCTGCTTCTACAACAGCCACTCTTTTGGTTTCAGGCTCTCCACAATGATTTTGCAACCTTCCTGCAGAGATTTGCTCCCATTCATCCATACGCGCATTAACCAGGTCGGGTGCTGAAGTTCAGCAATAAGGCTTAGCTCGCAGTTCATGCCAAATCAGGCTCTGTGCAGGACACTCAGGTTCTTCCAAACATGTCAGCTACTAATATATGGACGCTACAATTTTTAAAACAATGTGGTAAATAAGAGGTTCATTCGAGGGGAAACATATCACCATTACTATCAAATTTGATACAGTGTATGTTGAGGCCAGACAATTTAAAGGATAACTTAATACAAAACGTTGTTCCCTCAATGTGCGGACACATCAAAACACACCACCCCGTCCCGCTGACCTGAAGGACGGCCCCGGAGCGTGGCTCAATGACACGCAGCTTCTTGTCTTTGCAGCTGGTGGCCAGCAGGCTGCCGTCTGTGTTGAAGGACATGCTGATGATGACGTCCGTGTGGCAGTCGATCATTTTCACCGGCTCTCCGATCTCCAGGTTCCAGATCAGGATCTGAGGGAGGGATGGTTTGGGTGGAGCTCTTAGATGGCTGCGCTGCTTGACTCAGTGATGTGATGATGTTGTGATCTTTTTGAATGGAATTTGACTGAGTTTTTCAGGTGAAAAACATCCAAGTGAAATAAGAGCCTATTTTCGAACGTCTAAACTCTGTTCTTTGGAAAGCACAAATTTAGTAATACAGGCCTGTTGAGTGAAATTGATACACAGGGCTGCAAAAAATGATTAGCGATCGATTATCGATTAATCTGTCTGTAAGTGTTTTGGAAAAAATCTAATAATTGGCCTATAAAATGATAGAAAATAGCGAAAAATATTTAAGAGCCCAAGGTATCATCTTTTGACCAAAACCCAGAAATATTCAATTTGCATTGATATAATGAAGAAATGTATCAAGGGCTCATATTTAACAAGCTGCAACCAGCAAATATCTGGAATTAGTGCTTCATAAATGCCTTTAGAATACATTAACAAAAATAATGTTGATTAATTTGCTGTAGATCAACAAATGTATTAATCCAACACAATAGTTATCTCATAAGTAACTCCTGAAATGAGCTAAACACACATATTGACAATATTTAACATTATTAGAGTATCTAAGAGGGAATGTTTCCTTTAACCTGCATTAATATGAGTTAAATCACTGTGCTATCAGTGTTTATTGTGTTTAATTTTGAGTTTGTTGTGTTTGCGGTCACTGACGTGGTACCTTGTAGTCGTAGCCAGCGCTGAAGAGGATGCCACTGCTGGTGGGGTGCCACTCGATCACACCCACCCGTCTGCTGTGGCCGTACAGCTCCAGCACCGCCTCCGTCATGTTGCGTCTCAGACCGCCCTCTGGGATCTCCCATACTCGCACCTGCCATGTTCACACAGGAAATATAAAAGGAATATATATATATAGGGGCCTCGTCAGAAGGAGCACACACACATTTACAGAACAGGTCAATACGTATAGTGCTTTTGTCAGAGGCCTTTTCATCTTTAATCTAATGTGAGCTCTGATCTACAATCAGCACGACACAGCTGGAGATCCCTGTGATCAAAAATAGCACACGGTATCAATGCAGTCCGTTGCATTAGGATTAGACTGGATTACGGCTCTGGCTGGAGGCTCTGTGTCTGACCAGAGGAGATTAAGCTTCAACAAGTGAAAGTACTACACAGGACAGAGTGCTACCCTGGCTTCACTATGCTCGGTACAGTAATGTAACAGGTGCACAGGTTCTTAGTATGTGTCATGTAACGTCTGAGATTAAGAGTATGCAGTCAGTTGCTGAAACGCTGCTGGATTTGTGTTTCGCTCAAAAGCATTTCACATCCGTCATTTGCCATTTTCAGGCCACCGGCTCACAACAACAACAACAACAACAACAACAACAACAACAACAACAACAACAACAACAAGAAGAAGCAGAGCAGCTGCCAGATAAAATCCGCTCACAAGCTTGTGTCCAGTACGAGCTCTCTGAATCAGAGGCCCTCTGGACATAATGACGTGATGACCTCTTTGTGGCTGTCAACCTCAGAGTCTCACAGATACAGGATGTTTTTTTCACATCTTCTTACAATATCATGGTGGAAAGCATTAAAAATGAAAGGGGAGTGGGTCACTTACCGAGGTGTCCTCCGAGCATGAAGCTATGATGTTTTCAAAGAAGGGATTCCACTTGATATCCAGCACATTGCCCTGGTGGCCACACACTTTTGGGTAATGAGAGTCCAGGCGACCAGACTGAAACAGAGAGACAGAAGGTATGTTATTTTGCATTGAATGTACTTTTTCGGTTTTGGCATGCAGGGGAAGTAAATGAAAATATCAGCATATATTAAGATCTATTGGGCATGGAGCCATACCATATATAAGAGGTTATGAAATAATGGTAATGGGAATTAAATTTTAGAGTAAAATAGCAAAGATGAATGCATGTTGTTTATTTAATATATTGCACATAAAAGGCACCCGGTATACTGCCACTATGGTAAAACAACACAAAAGAGTGCAAATCAAACCAAAAAATTGTAGAAAATAAATTAAATATTTCCTTCAAGACCTAATAAGCATAATACAATTATGAGAAATAGTAGTTTATTAAATTATTTGTTACAAATAATGAATTTCTATTAATATATTCAGAACATTACTGATCAAAACTTTTCTTTTCTTGATTCAGGTGAACATGAAAGACCAACATAAAGTATTAAAAGTTAAATCCCATCAGTGAGACAACTTGATAAAAAGACAGACCTGGTTATTGTTCAGGGACATTTGAGGAACATCAGTGTTATTGCAATAACCCGTAGAGCCCACAGTGGGGCAGTGGCTCATAACAACAGACAGCAGAAAGCTTTTAATGTCGGTCATGATGTCATGAATGTTTCATGTCACTGAAATCCACTGACCTCTTTTTTTATTTCCTCAGAGATTTGTTTAGGAGCGCCGGGACATGAAATCCTGAGTGTATTTAAATGAACTGTCCTCACTGAACCCTGAAAATTCACTCCATATGCTGTATCAAGCCTTAAACTCTACTATAAAATAATGAAATACAATATAAAAATACATAGTCAAATCTTATTAGCACCATCTTTGCACCTTAATGAAAAAATGCCTTTTCTAACCGCCCCTTTGTGCTCCTCCCCCAAATTAAAAACAATAAATTTCATTTCATAAAAAGGATTTAAATGGTAAAATACAATCACACATCCCTGCTAAGGTTAAAATGATTTTGTGTATTTATATATGTGACAAATTTTGTTATCAGCTATTTTCTACCCATATTTATCAATATTAAGTTGCTACTGACACCTAGCTGACAAGTAGCTAGCATAGTAAATAGCTAGCATATTCTTTTCAATATAATCTAAGCAACATACATAAGAGAGGCATGACTTATCAACATATACATAAAAGGAAAGCAGATCAATAAATACTCTTTGAATGTCACAAAACTTTAAAAGCAGCTAGCAGGAAGTCTGCTCACAGAAAAACAATGTTTGCCAGAGATACTGAAAGCTTTGCTAACAACACAAAGGAACACAAGCCAAAACCAATAGAGACCAATGTCTGCCAACAGTGAGGTGGGACATCAAGAGGAGACAGTATGATGAAGCAGGACAGAATGATTCATAAATATAACTAAGTCTCTTTGACATGCTGCTTGTACACGTACAGTAAGAACAAATGTAAAAAGGCTGATGAAGTTTTGACGACGCTTTGTCTTTTTCTATAAATCTTAGAGTGACTGGGCGGTTTCAACATGGCCTCAAAAAATTAATTACATGGGATCTAAGGGACTCCTTATTAAAGTGGAACTAATTACCTGCAAATAAATCATGTCTGTTGGGAACCACAGGGTTCAGAGGGATTATGAGGGATTATGAGGCGGAGTCAGAAATTATTATGGAACATTATATAAATATATAGCTATCTCTTTACCACAAAGAATAAAAATGAGAGAATATGAATTAAAAAAAGTGTTGCTATTGTTTATCTGGATGACTGTCAGGAGAGAGACACAGATCTACATCAGGCCTCATTGTGTTTCTGTTAATTTCCTCAGGCAAACACAGATGTGCAGAAGCACCACACTGTGATCTCTAACAAGTCTTATTGATCTGTAATGACTAATAAATCTGCATTAACGAGGCTGTTCAATGGTTACAGTTACAGCATTCTATGACTCCAGTGGCTATAAGAGGCAATAATATGAACAAATGAATTACAGAACAGGAAGGAATTAACAACTAATGATGATAAATTGAAGATTAGCAATTGGGCATTTTCTACACTGCTGTCATTGTTGGTTTCTTTCTAATTAATTCACTGTTCACGGGAAAAAAGAACCTGCTGAGTCATGCTTATTCAGTGTATCACATGTTAATGGTCCAATGCATGTTGTTGCTGCTTTCTTAGTGTATGCACCAGCAGCATGTTCTGCAGTGTTGTCATTGGATCACTGTTAGACTCTAGTAGAGTAGTTCATAATCACTTCAAAGTTATAGTTTCAGTTTGTAGTAAACTGTAGCAAAATAACATCCTTGTTCATGACTATGTGCAAACTGCACAATATATTGGAAATGTCCTTTTTGCCATTAAAACATGTACACAGGAAATTACTCTACATAGATATTTTAAGATTAGGCATATAAAGGCATATTAAGCTAAACCAGCAGTTAAAATAAATTGCAGGAGTTTTTAAAAAAAAGTTATTTAATATAAGCTGGCAGAAGCTAACGATTATTTTCTTGAAAAATGTATTGGTCGTTTGGACTATAAAATGTCAGAAAATAGGGAAAAATGATGGTCATAATATCATCAAGCCCAAAGTGATGTCTACATATTTTTATTGTTTTTTCTGATCAGGAGTTCAAATCCTAAAGATATTTAGTTTACCATCTCATAAGATAATGAAGTGCAGGAAATCTCCACATTTGAGAAGCTGGAAAAATGACTTGAATGATTATCCAAAAATGTGCATATACATTTTCTGTCAACTATCAACTAAATAATCGAGACATGCTGCACACACTGCATCATACACAGTAAAAGTCTTGGTCATAGTATAATAGCAGTAGTAATGGCAGCAGGGATGCAAAGAGCACCACACCCAGTGTGCTCTCTTTCTTTGTCTGAGGCGATGAAGAGGTGTTTGTGACCTTGTGTGTCGATTTCTGGGCCGGTGTGTGTGCCAGGTGGTGCCAGCGGTAGTCCTTCCACTAGATTATCTGAGGGGGGGGTCAGCCATATGGCCGTCTCGCCGGCTGTCATCGTAATATGTCAGTCGTTCTCACAACTTGCAATTAGCCGAACCCTCCACTGATTAAGAAAAGTTCACAAGTGCAACAGGGGCCTTGTGTAAAGACTTTTAATTTCCCTTAGTGCTTGTAATTTCAACGTTGTTGAAAAACAAATAATCATCTGGACATAATAACTTCTCAACACCATTCTTTTCACAAACACATTAACACGTCCTCTTCTGTCTGCTGCCATTAAAAAGGCAACATTTGGAGCCTCACAAGGTATAAGGTCACCTAAAAAATGAAAAAAAGAAGTTTGCTTTTTGGACAGGATGTTACTGCATGAAACAGAAGCTGTCATCTGTACTGCTGAATATGTGGAATGCCATTTCTGAACTCGTCAACTCAGCAGAAACCAGAGGAAATGCTAAAGTGCAATACTTTGAAGAGGAGGAAATCGATCAAGTCATTGCAAAGCATAAAAAATACCACTTTAAGTATTACTAGTTACTGTAAATGACTATGTGCAATATGTATGTTTTTAATCCTATAATCAGAAGATGCCATTAAACATACACAAACTCTTAAAGAGAAGATTTTCTCCTTGTTTAGTGACGATTATTTTCACTTTGTTGAAATTATGTCATAAAAAAACCCAGGTGACATCCAGAAATGATAATCCTCTTTTTACAATCAGCAAAGAGAGTCTGAAATAAAACTACTATTAATATCAGCTCTTCATTTTATATTCAATGTATGTGAAATGTTCTTCTTCATGACACGACAGGCTGAAAACTAATCTACTTGTTTCCTCTGCACGTCTTTAATAGATGACACATGTCCTCTATAAATGTCTTTCTATGTAAATTCTCTATAATTAAATTAAATTATATTATACTGTATTAATCATATTATTGGAATTACAAGTCAGTCACCTAGTAGTCACAAACCAGCCAATATGACCTTCTCTTTCTATCTTTGCAAGCTCTATAAATCAAAATGATGCCTGCAGGCAATACTTTAATTATATGATGCTGTGCAGCTCTTCCTCATATTCATCAAGCTCAAAACAAAGTGAATTTCATAAACAAAGAGCGCTGCATCTCAACTGCCTAGAGACCTCTGAGTATTACCTGCAGCCTCATCAATTTTAAAAATCTTAAATTAATTTCTGAAAGGTAATACCAAGCCATGAAGTCAGCACTTGTTATGTACTCTGTTGTTCTGCATATTAAATTATAAAGCATGGCAACAGTGGACGGAGATTGCTGATGTGACACTGTTCGATCTGCAGCACTTCAAACCAGCTATGTAACAGAGCAGGGATGATTTTTGTAGTCCAACCTGGAAGTTAGCATCTCACTGATTACCTCGACAATCCAATGGGATTTTTCAATTGGATTTCAGACTCTTAGACGTTGACGATACTAACATGTTTGGTTTGGCAAGATAACTTTTTAAATTTAGAGCGTAAATACAATCCCAAGAAGTGAAAAGCTAGCGTTCGGCTATAATTGAACTACACCACGGTTGCATGAGTGAAACTTTACACAAAGTGGCTGTGGAGGCGGCCTAGTCAACCTTACGACCCCTTGTAGTCTCATTTAGTCACTTGTTGGCTTGCCTTTTTGGAAACACTTTACAAGAGGTGTGTTAACTGATGTATTTTATAAGTTGAACAAAACCTCAAAATCTCTTAAACTTGAGGTAACCCACACCTTATTTGAGGCATCCAACCAAAAAACCCAATCAAAAAACCCATTGACTTTAAGACGAGGGAACCAGAAGTGCATAAATGCTGACTGGTTCCTGCAGCACTCTAACATGTAGAGCCAGTCGTATGTATTTTTTCATGACTGAACACCGTGTACCAAATGAAGACGTAAAGTAAAATGTAGCTGAGGTCTCTCTTCCTCACACATTATTGCTCAGCTTACTGGATACTTCTTCTGCCTGATAACAGCTTGACTCGACCCTGCAGAGCAGCCAAGAGCTTCTCAAGTACCTTGGCAGAGTCGCTCTTAAAGAGGCAAAGCTCTTTATGGTTTCTCAGAACTACACTGTGAACTACAGAGTGGGAGGGAAACAACACCGTAGCTTTCTGGAAAAATAACACTTATATTTGTACTGCACAGTTCATAGTACCATAATGAATTTAAAAACACCACTAATCAGCTTCACATTATGAAACACATGCTGAATACATGAGCACCTCAATTCATGACAGGCATCATTTAGAAACTATTCTATACTCTTCATATCAAACTTAATATCAACATCACATAAAATGTGAGCAAACACATGTTCAGTTAAATGCAGTCCTTGGAAATAGTGTTAAAGATTTATCACTCTACTATCTGCATTAAACCTCTAAAATGTGGGACTGCGGGGCTTATCTTCCATATAAAAATGTGAAATACTGTTGTGTAATGTATAATCCAGCAAAGGCAGTAAAGCAGAATGTATCTGCTGCATGTGAAGTAAAAAATAAATGCATTCCCTTTTCCTATAATAAAAAAAAAAAGAATTTAACTATTTCAACAGCGCCCTTTTGTCTTGTTTATAGGAAATACCAGAATGCCTTTATGTGATTCTATTGGCAAATATACGCTGTTACAACTTTGGCTTTAGATTCTGGCTTTAGTTTTTAAGGCTGGCATGCTCTGTGAGTGGAATTTGTGTAAAAACAGTTTTTAAACTTCAGATCTAACTGTGCGGTCAAGAAGCTGAAACAACAGAAATCTGGTCTAAACCCTAAACAAATATACAATATAAAATACCTCAACATCCTGAATGTTTTGACTCTCAGTGATTCACTCAAGATGTGATTGTTAACTAAAGATAATGCACATTTTAAATACAAATACTCCGACAGGACCAACAACAACTGCATTTTACCAAACAATAATGGGACATCACATATCTCCCCCGACACTGAATTGTACAGTCAAGTGGAAAATAACCTCAGGGGTCCTCCAAAGAGGGGGAAGACCCCATTAATCTTTGACCCTGGTCGCCATGACAACAAGCAGCAAATCAAGAGTGTGGCAGTGCCCGTTACCTGGGATACAGGTATAACAATGAAAGAGCCTCCGCCGGCACTCTCGGTGACGACGGCCAGGAACTTGGAGTTGACGGCGCAGAAGTGGTTGTCATGGACGTTCTTGGTGATGGGGAACCCGTCGAAGCAGTGCTCCCGGTTTCCCACTTTTCCGTAGACATTTCGAAACTTGGAGCTTCGGTAGGTCGGACGCCATGACATCTGAAGAGAAAATACAGAAACACATAAATTAGTTTTATGTTATTTTACAGAATATCCAGATAGAACACTTCGGCACATCATCTGTTTCGGCAGATAAAGGCTTCAAGTTGAAAATTGCCATCGGCCAGAAGCTAACTTTTCTTCCGATATCACATATAACGATAAGATGTGTCACCATTGACGAAGCAGTTGCAGAAACAAACATGTCTGAGGTAAGGATTGTTATGATTTGAAACTTGTGAAATAGGCCAAATTTGCCTGGTTTGTTCCTGTCTGAAGGATTGCCTCAAGGACAGCCTTATCTAAGCCTGTTTAAGTTTCCAGTTTTGTTTGAATCATGTGACAATAATAAAGAAGAGGCTTGATGTTCTCTGAAATTAGTTAATTAATTAAAAAATATCTGTATGGGTATCTGTATTTCTGTATCTGCATCGACAATTGGCCAAAATAAGTTTGAAAGTATCGGCATATAGGTAATCGTCAAATATCCAATATAGTACATTACTATAATTGGATACAATTCTTAATCATCTGTCAATAAAATATTGACAAAAGAAAATGGTGAAAATTGCCCGTCACAATTTTCCAGAGCTAATTGTTATGTATTGCTTATTTTGTCTGACCAACTACCAAAACAAAATTCAATTTCTACTCTTTTAAAACATGTACAATATATAGTTATACTTATTCAATAAAAAAGAACAGCTCCGAGCAGGATTTGCCATCCAGAACAAGTATTTTGTACATTAAACTATGGGTATCTTTCCAATGACAAACCTGCTTTTGTATTATTCAGCGTGTCCAGTGTAACAGAAGTAGATATCTTTAACATTGTGTCAACGCAGAAGAGAAAAACATTGAGCCAAGCTGGGGCAACATCATGAAAATATTAATCACACTGTAAATTAAACAAACCTTTATTCTTTAAGAACTTGACGTGATGATGATAATGCACACAAAATGTCAAATTCCTTTCCACCAAACCCACAGTTGCAGGGTGGGCTGTCCCATCTGTGCAGACATGATAACTGTCACACATACAGTTGTGGGAAATCGTCCAAATTGATCATCGGTGTTACACTTTCAAAGGGTGAGAACTGGGTGAAAACTGTGTTGACACCATTTAATGTTGCCTTAGAGCTTGTGATTTATGCGTCAAGAAGGAAAAGCAATAGTAAATATATTTTTCCCCAATAACTTAATCACAAAAAAGACAGCTGTGTAAATTAAAATGACATTTTGAAGTATGTCACGCTGCTCATCACTGTATTTTGTCTCACATGGATCCTGTACAACAGAAAAGCAGCCTTTGTTTGTAGTCACTACACACAACAAAAGATAAGTGGTTACATTTGACTCAAGTAGCTTCTTTTGTTTGTCACTCCACCACAAGAAGGCCTTGATGGAGCTCTTTATCTGTTTTGGCGTGAGCTGGCTCTGGATACAGACTCAAAGGTTGATCCAGTCACAGGAAGTGGAGGTCAAACGCCCTTTGTCCCGTAAGGACAGAAGTTTGTGTCATTTATCTCTGATGAATGTGGCTGCATTTATAAAAAATCTTCTAAAACCGGATCTTTTGGTGAGAATAAATTACAGTGACACTACTTATGGACTATATCGGTTCACAACAGGATCTGGCGAGACAGGATTTACGATTCTTGTCAGATCAGTAGCAGCAGTGCCGGATGACATCAGGCAATCCTCTATTCAGTATTGTTCTTGGGATGTGGAGGGGAACTGGTGGGAGTGCCGTACAGATGCAAATAGAAACATCCTCAGAGCATGCGGCTGCCATTGTCTTTACCCGTCTGAAACCAGACAGGAGTAATGGCATCCAGTAGGCTCCAGTTGTGTGGGTGATCGTGTTGCCCTCCACTCAAATGTGGCAGCTGGGCATTTCTCTGAGAGCTAGTTAGTAGTTACTCTTTCAGATTAAGATTTTAAATACATCGATGTTGTATTGGAATAGATTAAGCTACCTGTACTTGCTGTTTGTCCAGAATCTAAATCAAACAAACCTGAAACCAAAAGGCGAATGATGCACCACATGAATGAAATGACGCAGACAAAGGATGTCCACTGGTAATACAGATGTTTCTGTTTTATTTTGGTTTATTTATCCTAAGAAACAAACAAAGAAATCACGGCTCCTCCTGCCTCTCTTTCTCTGGTAAAAGAAATAAAGTAATTAGACCCTCCCAGGTGCATGCTGGTCCTATACTTTCTCACCTAAACAGACCTGAGGTGCCTGTCAAAATGAAGAACAAGCAAAGGAAAATATTGGCTAAATAAAGACACATATCTGGAATAAATCAGTCCATACATCTTTTTGAAAAAGCTCCCACACTACCCAACATAACATAAAACTGCTTTGATTTTGGATATCCTACTACTTTACTTTTATTTTAACTTTGAAGGTAAGACCTTTACTTGTTATGGAGTAATTATACATTGAAGTATTGTTAATTTTTAAAGGATCCGAGAACTTCTACCAACAACTGTAAAATATATATTTTTTATTATTCTCTCCCTTTTAAATAATGTTATTTAATATATTTGGGTTTTAGACTGCTGGACAGACAAAACAAGCAATATGACAACATTGATAATGTGAAAAACTGTTAGTTGCCGCCCCTACATGAATCTATAAACATCTTCCCGTCATCCCAATCAAACCCAGATCGACTGCTCTGAAGCCATGTCTGTATGAGCAGCATAAAAGCAGCTTGTTAAGGAATTAATGTGGAACAGAAGAGCAGCAGAAAAGTGGCCTGAGGGACGGTTGGAGGAGAAGGGGAAGAGGAGACTCATTCATTGGGTCACCGAGGGAATGGCACAGAGAGCATATCTGTGTGTGTCTGTGTCTTTCTTATCTCACGAGGGTTTGCAGCAACACACACACACACACACACACACACACACACACACACACACACACACACACACACACACACACACACACACACACACACACACACACACACACCATGAGCAGTGGCATGCATGAACACAAAAACACAACAGCTCTGAGAAGAAAGTGACTTTGTCTCCATCGATGAAGATCACAAGACTTGTGCGTAGTGAGCATGATTCCCTCTAGGGTTCAACAGTCCTTCCTAGCTTTGCAGATATTTATTTTATGTATCTTTTTACCATTAAAAAAGTTTTATGGCATGTATGATTCAAATAAATACCCCTTCATATCCAATATACATATATATGTACACCACACTAATGCTCTCGTAATGACCCTGAAAATGTCACCTTACCTTACCAGTGTCCATGCAGTGACACTAAAGTCACAGTGTCTCTGCGGCCTTCTGCAAACATCCACCCTCCTTTTTTTCTAACCGAGCCTCCAGGATCTCCTCTCTTCCTTCCTTCCCCTTCAAATCCAAGCAGGCAGCCTGTGTCTGCGCTGCCTCCTTCTCTTTCTCATGTTTGTCCTCCCCCCCCTCCCCTTTAAACTCTCTCTTCTCCTCCTACTGGTACTGATAGCTGGAGGGCTACCACTCCCCCCCCCCCCTTCCTCCTCTTACCCTTCTCTCCCATCCTGCCACTCAGCCGGCACCCTGTCTCATTCTGTCTCTGCCACAGTTCGTTCTCCAGCCAGTAGTAGCCATTCATGCTCTTTCCTCTCCCACCCACTGCTTGTTTGGAATATCAAAGGCCCTTCTGGGCTGATTCCCAGCACCGCCAGAAGCTTTTCAACTCCCCCCATCCTCCCTCCTCTCTCTCTCTTATCTCTACTCTAATCTTTCACTCCACAGGTATGAAACCTACCAAGATTTCTGTAAAAGAAAGGTGGAACCCGGAAGGAACGTCTGCAGCTGTTGACCTTGTTAGCAACTGCAACAGTGCCAAAGGCAAGATGGTAACATTTTCAGATATAATACAATGCAATAAAAACCGTCGGACTGAAACATTATTTGAAACATTTATTGACAAGTAATGTAGAAGACATCTAACAAAGAAGGAGTTTTACAATCAACAGTTACCTCAAAGCTAAAATTAAATATCTTCTAACTCTTATGTACTGTAGAACATATATAATCAGAAATTCAAAATGATGTCTTTGAGTCAGTTTCAGTTTTTGTGCTTCATGTAATGGGAACATAGAAATAGTTCAATGAACAATATGAATCCTCCCATCCTACATCCTACATTTTTTTCCCAGAATGCAATGATATAAACTGAGCTGTTAACTGAAGCCATCATTAAAGTTATCTATTCTATGTAGTTATCGGGGAGGTAAAGCTTTCACATTTTGTAATTATTTCTACATTTTCACATTTTGCTCAAAAAAGATCTTCTCACACTTAAGCTAATGAAACATGGCTGTGATTTCATGTTCTAATATTACTCATAATTACTTCATCCTGCCCTTAATATTAAAAAAAACTATTATTATGATCAACAATTTGTTAAAAAATAAAGTGTTACCAAGAATGTATGTCAAATTAGGCTTTACAAGAATGTATTTATAAATGACAATAATGTCCTTTAATGTTTAGGTCTGTTTTAGCTTTTTATATTGTTACAGTGATAAAAATACTTAGGAGCTGTGTATTTATTGCTACGCATTTAAAGTAATTAATACGATCTTTGACACACATATTAACATCATTGTGTTACCAGGGTCTGAGGTTTATCAACAACACTTGAAATAACTAAAGTTAATTAGAGAGTCAGCATTTGTTCCTATTTAAATGGATGACAACATTAGGAACAATAATTACATTTTATATATATATATATATATATATATATATATATATATATATATATATATATATATATATATATATATATATATATATATATATATATATATATATATAAAAAATGGTGACTAAACTTCATTGCCAGGAAGATGTGCACTTCTCCAATAACAAAACAATTTTAAGGAACTTGTACATCCTAAAATGTCTTTTGCATCCTATTCAACTAGAGATAATTGTGTGAATGACGGACTGATGAACCCTGGAGTCAATACTCTTTCACTACCAACGGTTTCTCAAACGACCCCTGGTCAGATCGATGCACAGAGGCAGGTGTTATAGTGAAAATTGCTTCCCCTGATAGTTGTCTGTGTGTTTGAAATGCGGGTGGAGCCCTGCAGGTCCAATGTGAAGCAGGTTTGCCTCGGCCTCTTTTCCTTAGTGTGTGTGTCTGTGTGTCTTTCTCATGTGCTGTACACATGTGTCTGTTTCTGTGCCTGCGTCCATGTCTGACCATGTGTTGTCTGTTTGCAGCAGTATACATTTATTGTTGTGTTCGTGGCTTCAAGGCAGTACACTCCAGAGAGTAGTATGTTTATTGAGGTTTCTTTTTACGTCTTGCCTCAAGACACTGCTGCTGCTCTGTGCGCACTCAATCTCTTTCTTTCCTCCTCTCTCTTTGGGGTGGTAAACCTCTTTACAATATCCTGAAAGAAGCAAATATTTGAGTCTCAGTTAAAAAAAATATTTAAGACAAAAATATAAAACTAGCTGCCGAACTGCAACAAATCACAAAATATAATGTTTATTATCATGAAAATGGCGACATCACTTGGCAGTCCAAAGTCCTCTCATTTTTCAAACTATACAAAGTAAATGGCAGCTTACTGACTCACTATGAACCATAAAAAGCCATTCAAACATCATCAATGGGTTAAACTATTTCAATCAAGATTTCCTTATTGTTGGTGCCAAATGAGGAAGTAGGGCCATCTGAGCTCACATTCAATAGATACAAAAGGGAAATCCGCAGGGTGACTGCATGTCTTGTCACTCAGACATAGTGAAGCCCTGTCAAGTCACCGCGGTCCTGTTCTGTCTTTTCCTCCTCTCCCTTGGCAGCAGCACTGTACAGTCATTTATGATGACTTTCCCATCTCTGTGAGGCGTAAATATCACAAAAAGCGAGATATCCGATCGGTTCTCTTAACCAAATGTTCTCTCAGCGTGAAGTTGGATCTCACACAGGAACTGTCACAGCTTGGCTGAAAGTCCTGGAATATTTTTCTAGACTACTATGGCAATGCCTGATGGGACGATTGTGGTCATAAAATGCTTTTGTGGGCGGTGGAGTTACAGACTGCACGTCATGACTTACTCTCTGTATAAGCAATGCTTTAATCAAACCAAGTTCAGGTCTACATCGGCAACAATGACCAGCAGCTGTTGTCAGTCAATGCAGGAGAACCTAGCACCTCATTGCACATTGACAGATTTGTTGGAGTATTAGCCTAAAAGCCCACTTATACACAAAATCCTACTTCATAAGACAATCAGCTGAAACTGCAATCTGCATAATGCCTGATGCATACATACACAGATAAGTGAACGGAAGGCTGAGCCAACTCTGCTGACGATAGCAGCTGTGAGCAAGTAGCAAATGGAGTAAAGTGAAACAGAAGGGAATAGATTTAACACACCTGCTCCAGAGTGAATCAGTCCATCTGGATTGCTGTCGGATTTTCCAGATGGCCAGTTCAGGAATGTTGGAAAGGTAATCCTTTATTTGAGCCTGCATTCATTTCAATCAGTTGAAAAGAGAGGTCATATGAGCTCTTGGAACTCACTTAGTCTCCATTATCGGGCCCAATTACTGTCTATTAAATTGTTTATTTTGTTTCTCAAACAATTAAGAAAACACACTAACACACAAAAAACCATTATACATTAAAGTGAACCGTAAAGTCTGGTGAAAGGTCAAAACCTTCCTTCATTCTCTTCAGTCCTTCAACCAACTGCTGCTCATTTACTAAATTGACAGATTGTGGTCACATCTGCAAAACTACAATATATCCCTTTATTACAAAGCCCTAAAACTGAACATTTACCCACATGATGTCACAGTGGCACACTGCAGGTGCAATGCTTTACTGTGTGCTTTGCAGGACATTCTGTCCCTCAATCCGACATTCATGGCCCCTAAAGGATGTGTCCCACTGACTTTAATATCCTCCAGACTAGGGTCTGAAAAACTTTTTCCCCTCACCTGCCACAGTGTCAGGTCAACGAACACTTCTGAAGGCAACTCAATTTCCCAATATGGAATATATCATGTAACCTTTATCCCTCACTTTTTCTAAATAAGGAATTGTTTTTAAAAATTATATTTATTAATATAAGAAAATCGAGCATGTGATCTGGAATGTTTTCAGATTAGTTGCTAAAGACATTCAAGGTTCCTAGAGGTTGAATTTCAATCACTTTAAAAGGTGCTGAATTTGATAGTCAGAGCATTAATATAGCAGCAAAAGTTGGTATAGCTACTGTGGAGTTATACAGCAGTAACAGCTCATAACGCCGTCCCAACCGACGGCTTTGTCACGTTCGTGTAGCACCCGCCGTAAGGTTCCCCCTCAGGTAAACACTGTCTGTCAGCACTGTTGCTGTTGTTTGCACTGTTAATACTGTTAGCTGCTCAGTGTTGGCTCAGCGTTTCTTATTGTTGTTTGTTGGCTTAAAGTAGCACTGTGCCTAATCACAGAGCTGCTACCATGGTTATAGTCTTGTTATACAGACTGTGTTACCCACTGCCTCGGTGTGCTGTATCTAGTGTACTGGAGAAAAAGACCAGAGGGGTGCATGAAATATTGTTGCAGCTGTAATATTGTTGTCAAAAAATGGTCAAAAACTAGTAGTCAAAATTCACGAGCAGTCTATTTAACCTTAGTTTATAGTAACAGGACCATGAAACTTATTGAATCCATCTTTGTTAATAACTTAGTAACACTAGTGTCTAAAAGTAGACAGTTAAGTATTGCTAGTCTTTTACATAGACACCTGGTGAAACAGCAGCCAGTGCTGTTTGAGTTTTGGAGTGTACGTTCATGATGATAGGGTATTACTCAGCGATAATGACAGGAGATGCAGGAGCTCAGCTAATGGCAGCTCTTAGGCCTTTAGCCAGCCCCATTAAGCAGCTGTAATGGTGCAAAGAGCACACTACCCAAGGACAGGAAACCCAGAAACCCAGCTGAAGGGCACTTATCAAAGCACAAGCATGAAGGAGTGGGTGTCCTGGAATCCATCCATCGCCCGGTGGTGTGAAAGGACGTTGATGACAGAAGTGTTATTATCCAGGTAATGTAATTACTATGGATATATACAGCACTGTGATATTTCTTAGCTGTTTCATATGCTCACAAATAGTATTTTCTTCATCTTTCTCTCTAACACATATAATATTTCACAATCAAACACAGACAACACATTTTTTCCAATTCAATTCAAAAGGTCAGTCATCGAAGACCAGAAGGATGGTCTAAATTAATAATCTCCCCTGTGCTTGCTTTTCCTTTTCCCCCAGGAGTTTTCTGCCCTGTGCTTTTTAGAGCATAATGATGCGAGCTGGGCCTCGCACCCCGAATGACAGAGGGGGGTTGTAGATTCAAGGTGACGGAAAAAGTCCGGAGAAAACAAAGACACAGAAGAGGACATGTGAGGCACAGTGACAAAAGAGAAACAGAGATAACGTGAGCATGAACACTGCCTTAAAGAGAGACTAAGGGACTCAAGGTGAAAGAGAAGACGAGATAAGTAAAGAGAAGAAGAAAAGGCAGGGGAAGACCAGCAAAGGATGAGGAAATATTGAAAGAAACAAAGGGAGAAAACAGACAGAGAGGAGGAGCAGAGGAGGTTTTCACCAGACAGAGATAAACTCCCCTCTGTTAGACCACCTGCCTGCTCTAGAGCACACACCGCTATGAGCCATCTGAGACTGTCTGGAGGTAAATGTATTGATATTTCAGTATCTAAAAACTCACAACTGAAGCATCAAAATTATGAAAAAAAAACAACTTCCAAGAAACATTTAAGCTTCATCTTTATTTTGTCTTTGTCTTTATACCGGCAGCAATCCCCTCAGTAAAATGTAATGCCAGTGAGCTGTCATTTACTACATCCTCATACATGAGGATTATACCTTTATATAAAAGTAAACTTTAAATACAACAGCACAAGCTGTAATCATTTGAGTGTCAGTTTGAAAACAACTTGAACCACAGTTTCCATTCTATACATGGTGGACATCTGCCTGAGCAAAGATAATATGTGAATATGATTGAAATTGAAATTCTGCTTTAGAAGAAAGCTTACACACTTTTTTGGAGACGCAACACTATAAAAATGTTGATTTATGTCATAGTACACAAATCTCATCAGCTCAGAAATTAAATCCCTTTGGCGGTGGTTCAAATTGAGAAAGCCAAGTGGCAGTGTGCCATAGACGCAGGAGCACTTTCATCAGAATATTGAAATCCATCCATGAAATAAGACCACAGAAACATTTCTGTGGGACGATTAATCACTCGGTCAATTACAATTTCAGATCTGCTAAGATATTGCGCTCCAAAACTTCAAGGTGATTGCTGAGGGAGCGCGTTCACTGGCATTATAATTACCTCCTGTGAGTCAAATACAAACAGTAGCTCTGGCTAGGCTTTTTTTGACCAAACAGTTCTGGGCATTTCCTGAGAGAAACTGCCCATTGGGAAGCTCCCCCGAGCACTAAATACCTTCAAGGGATTTTGATCTGTTTGTATACACACTGCCAAAAAGAAATGCTGAAGTGGCATATAAGCCAGCCGGTCGCTGCTCTCCAAGCTGGAGAAAGAGTCCACTATGTTTGCTATAAACTCTTTTAGTCGTTTTTTTGTTCTATAAGAACAAATAAACAACTCTGTTACATGCCCCAATCATATAGATACAGGCTTAGTAGCCATCACTAAAGTACCTCTTACGATTTCAGTTCAAATTGGTTTCTTCAGCTCAGTGGGTGTGCTTTGTACTGGGTAAACCTAACTTTACTGGGTTAGTTTTTTGCTAACTTTACTGGGTTAGCCTTTGTTCTAACTTCACAGGTTTAGCCTTTGTGCTACTGGGTTAGCCTTCAATGCCACTGGGTTAGCCGTTGTGCTACTGGGTTAGCTTTTTTGCTAACTTTACTGGGTTAGCCTTTGTTCTAACTTCACAGGGTTAGCCGTGATGGGTATGCTAACACTTTAGCTGAACTGTAGGTAGCGTTTTTTATTTCAAGATATGTCAGGTGTGCTGAGGTATGTTTGCGTCTCTGTGAGAGAGATGATGGTGCCTGTTCCTTAATTGGTTATTAGGTGACCAAAGTTAAGCCCAAGGTTTAATTAAGAGGAGAAAAGGTCCTTTAACCAAGTAAATCAATGCAAAACCTCTGAAGTGCGCTGGTGCATAATCAGACTTTAACTGTGACTTGACTGACAGTGTAAAACTGCTAATTACTCATAAAAACATTACAACACGTATTAAGAACAAGAAGACTGGAAAATGTCAAACAGACACAGCAATGTTTACCAAGTGACCAGCATTTGTGACCCTGGTATAACCACAAGTTTAGTTATGATTATTGACAGCGTTATGTTACTTGACGTTGTGTCACTTAGTCACATGACATTACGTCATTAGCGTAAGTTACGTTACGGTCGATCCTGCTCAACTGTGTCAATGACCAGATGGACTAAACACCCGTTTGGTATCTCTACGTCCTCTATCTGTCACTTGTCTCCTTTCTCTGTGTCCTCTCACTATCTCTTTCTGTCTCCCTTCACAGGATTGATTGGATGGATGAGTGTGAAAAAGCCAACGTAGACAGAGAAAGTGGCCAAGCTAAGTGCCAGACCATCTGCCTGGCCAAGGACTTCTCCGTTCCAGACAGTGGCCAACTGAACCTTGGCAACAAGGACTTGTGCTGCTAGATTACTGATCTTCCTATCATTTATGTGATACTGTTGGAAAGACATGTAAGAATATGATTATAAATCCAAGAGGGAATTAAATCAGAAAGATCAAGTAATCTTCAACCCAATAGAAAATGTAGAGTTTTCCACCAAAACTAGTACAGTTACCTACAGCTACCATTACTCAGTTTTCATTTTTGAGATAGTACTTTGATTAATAATATATATATATATTCACAATACACATAAACAAGAATCCTGTTGTATGAATTGAGTATCCAGCATTGAAGGAATTCATCCTCTGGGGACGGTGAATTAATAATGGTCTACCTGCTTTCTAGAATTTAATGTTTTCTTGTGTACAGGTTTTTCATTTCTGCCTAATGCTGGTTCTACACAAAAAAAGTCAGGGATTTAGCATAAAGTGAGGAATCATCATTCGGTGACCTTGAATTTCACAGCAATTTCCTCGCCAGTCTGTCCAGTCGTCACTGAGATATCTTGCTAAGGACCATAGGTATTGATTAACTGACGGACAGAAAGTGCAGATGGCGGATACCAGTAGCGGAAGGACATTATAGAGTAATTTGTGTGATACAGTTACCCAGGGCAATGAGATAACGAATGTCCTTGTACAGGAACCTCATACACGTCAATATCATAATAGAGCACCAGGTCAGTTCTCTGTGATCTCCTTATGGTTACTCAAAATGTAATGGACTAGCTGATTCACATTGAAGGAGGGTCCATTGAATAACTACAGGTTATAAGAAATGCAGATGTACTTGCACTCCATATTATAAATTAATTGATCATTTATTGGAAAAGGTGAACTGTGGTTTGTCGATGTTGGAGAAATTCATTAGCCAGAGAGGACAGGAATAAAAAAAGCAGTAAAATTTAAGAGAGCATACCAAGATAAAGCTTCTCCCTGATGTTAATAGGGCTAATTGGGCCACAGGATTTTTCTCCTTCTGTTGGTTCGTCAACACAAATGAATGATGTCACATGTCACAGTGTATTATCATGGGCAGGATACAAAGAAGGGCAAATCTGCGAGAGACAAACAGATTGCAGCAATGTTGGCACCTTTGTCAGTGTCAAAGTGGGGGCAGGGAAACTCCAGATGTTCCTGTTTATCCAGAGCGTCAGTTGTGACTAATAATGTATTTTTCTACCACAGTTAAACCACAATTATAGTATAGAAATCAAGCCGGTGTAGAGCATGTGTGAAGATGCCGACTGTGTGCTATGTATTGAGATAGTGCTGTTTTATAACTACCATATGCACTCCTGCGCATCTGGGATCATTTATCCAATGTCTCTTCAATATTGTCTTTCTCAGCTTTCTGTTTCAATCAAGAAAAAGAAGAAGAAGAAAAAGGCATACCTTCTCAACAATGTGCACACACAGACAGAAAGGAAAGAGAAAGGGAAACTGGCAACAGTAAAAGTATTTGCACACATGTGTGAGCTTGTTAAGCCACATTTGAAATGACAGTATTCCCATATGTGGGTGAAGGTTAATGTGTTGTGAATTTGACCTATTTCAGAGGAGCCACGCTGTTGCTGACATCACCCCGAGAAATCTAACCACAGGACTAGAGTACTAATGCTGCTGTCATTCTACATCCACATGCCTCCATATGCTTGTTATATTTTGTTTCATTTATTAGAAAGTTTATATAACAGCAGGCCACTCACATGGCAAGAGAGTGTTTTGCTAGCTAGCCATAAGTTGGATATCCATCAATGGTCATTCATGCACATCTTTCCAGTCTGTTGCATTGATCTGTTTATTGCCAGCCTGTCAATTGGACTTCTACATAACAGTAGACATATGTGTCCCAGTTTTAAAAAGGCAGCTGTAGAACACAAGGCCTCATTTCACAATCCTCTATGGGGACAAATATTTAATTTTCGTTTTCCAGAAGGGATTCTTTTTTGTCACCATCTACTCCCTGCTGGATCTGCTCACTTCCAGAGCAATACTTTAGCGTACGGTTTTATCTTTAGCACCCTCCTTTCTGTGTATCTCATTTTTTGTGTGTATTACAGTGGTTTGGCTGGATTAGGAAGTAATCCTGTAAAACGGATCAGTACACAGTTATTAGAGATATTTAGAGCCGATCTGTATGACGAGGTTGTCCTTTAAAACAAGTATTTTGTGTGAATATGAGAATGAGTATTTTTCAATGATGAAAATACTATAATAAAACTATAATAATGTAATTTTCAAGCACGACTCAAAATGTATTTGTCACAGTGAGCTTTCTAGAGAGCCATTGATACAGGTTTGAACTAGGGCATAAAGTTAAGTTAAAGGGTAATGTTAATTTAAATAGAATCTCCTATTATTCAGACAACTTCTTCTGCCTTTATTGATATTTCATATTTGCACCCTTTCCTACTTTGTACGTGTAGGAACTGCTCACAAGCAAAGTTCATCTTTTTAGATTTGAAGTTCCCAAAAAAAGATGCAAACCACATACTGTTGGTTGTGTTATTATTGTTAAGATTAAAATCAACCGATGCACATAAAAATACATGACACACATGAACGTCTCTTTTCTATCTTTTTAACATCATAACAACTCATATTGGCTGCACTGCAGTAAATTATGCTGCTTAGTAAAGTCATCATTATAAAGCACAGCTTTCAACCAAATAACCTCACAAGCAACTACCAGACTTCTGAACAGGCTGAGAAAAATACAGCCAAATAGGTGACAACAAATTTTTTGGGGGAAAATGAGTTCAAGTCCCAGGCAGGCCTGTGAATGCAGTAGTTTGACCTCCCATCAGTTTCATGCTAACTCTCCTGCTTGTTTCATCCATATGACTTTGCTAGCTTTCTGTGGTTTCATTGTTGTTTGACACAGTGGCTCCGTTTTATATTTTTTCCAGTCTAAACCACTTTAAGTTCTACAGAAGCATAAGGTTGATAATTGAGGGTTGCCAACTTTACCTAGCAAATGAATTGTATTTCTTTGGAGCAGCAGAAAGATAAGGGCTGGGTGGTACGGTGGGGTTGGATCAGATATATTTGCAGACTTAAAAGAAGGATTAACACTAAAGCTTCTCAATCTATCTTTCCAAGACACAGCGACCCGCTGTATTTTTTGCATGCCTTTCTTTGCTGCCATCCTCAGCACCTTTCCACTCGAAACCACCACAGCTTTTTCCCCCTGACTATGTAGAATAATGTTTAGCGTTTATTAGGAGTTGTAACGCTGACACAAGGAATGGATGTACTTGCAGGAAAATAACTAAAATACAGCATTTTTTAAATGATTCTACATGGCCAAAGAAGAGTTGTTGTCTTACAAATTATGTGTTAGCACATAACTGCATGTTTATCCAACCAGCAGATAAAGCTCATTTGAGTATATGTTTTCTTGATTTGGTCACACAACTTAAGAGAAAACATTATCTGTCTCTCTTTGGCGTTTTAAATCTTTGGCTTTTCTTCACAAGACACATGTCAAACCAAAACAACGAGCTGAAAGTTGCATAGAGCTCAGGATGAGATGTCAATTCTCAGTGGGATCAGTACTAATAACCCTGTCCCGTGAAAAAGACACATTGTATTCAACATAAATAACTAACACATAGTTTAATTGTGCTTTATTTTTTTTACTAAAAGCCTTTACTAAAGTAACGTGCATAGCCGTAGCCAATTATCATCTGAACCCAACATTAATAAAACCATTTTTTATGTGTGAATTTAAGGAAATACAGCATCCAAATCTTTCTACTTCATCTCTTTCCACGAACCCTCTACATAAATAAATGAACTTGGCAGATCAGCATGGACCCAGCGAACCCTCTCAGCTGCAGTCGCCACCCACGGTGAAGAAGCAAAGGGGCTGGAATGCAGAAACAGCTGACTCTCAGCTGGTGAATCCGTCCAGTAAACAATAACACACTGAGATATGCATACAGTAGGTCTACATTAAATAATGTGGTGACAAAAGGATTTCCCTCAACAACGGGCTTTGTTGTCCTTCATTCCATAGTGTTTAGATCTTTCTAACACAAATTCAATACAAGATTTTAAAAATATCGGGATATGCTGCTAACAGCCGTCGCAACCATCGCCACGTTGAGGGCCATGTAGAGTCGACTCTTTTTTCATAATGTTAAACTAAATAAGAAAAAATGCTGAAGTATATTTTTATAGAAAGTACTGTGCATGTGCAGGAAAAAGTCCTTGTAAAGTTGCCTCAAGTTAAGTCATCTTTTTTTTATAAAATTCTACATGAATAGGCAATTTATTAATATGTTTCATTAATGCCATAAAACTATGTAGTAAAAGCTCTATGAATGGTAATGACGAATGTTAAAAATTCCACAAGTAGCAGAGAATACAGTTCATGTTTGACATGACTGGAGAAGTATGAATTCTAATGTTGTAACAAAGGCTCTTTGTTTCTCGTCTCTGTTGTTGGACTGTTTTGTCTTTAGACAGACAGGCATACCCACTGTGTTACCATAGTGACAGCAATGGAAATCCACACATTAAGAACAGATTCTCCAAAAAAAGAGGACCGATCGACATTTGACGTTTCTCATAAAAATTTAAAAAACAGCTCTGTGAAATGAATTCCAGTATGAATCAAACCTAGCGATGCAGTGTCTGTTCATCACCGACACAAAGGTCTGCAAGACAAATGTAAAGTACCTTTATAATTATATACAAACACAAATCTGCATGTAGAATGTTTGATCTAAGATAACTAACATTATTTTGACTTTTTTTGCACTTCCTGCGCCTTTTCTATCGCTAATAACTGTTAGTCTGAGGTGAATGTAGAAGGTTGACTCCTGTGATCTTTTTTTCACCTTTCCAGCTCACCACAGCTGTTCTGTTCACTCTATCCGCCCCAGATCCCATTCAATCCGCAAGACACCCTGACCAGCCACTAGGGATCACTAGCAGCAAGAACAGTACTCAATTTTACCAACTTCCTCCCTATGAACACTGCCAACACAGAATTAATCACCTTAGAGGACCTCTGAACAGAACCAAGGTTTCTGCAACAACAGTAGCTTCCCTGTGCACTACCTGGCATCTGATCTCTCCAAAGGTAAACTGATCTCAAACAAGCTTGATTGGTTTGGCCAAAGTCATTTAAACAAACTGCTGACACACCAGGGTTTATCTGTCCCTCAGAGTCCACACTTTCCCCCAAAACTGTAGCTTTTATTAGAGGCTTATGTATTCATTGTTCACGTGATCTCCTCATGGGCTCATCAATTTGTTCAGAATAGTCAACCACTATGATTAATTACCTTTAAAAGACATGTTTTGACGTGTTACTTTTGTGCGTCTCATTTTTAGCAGCATTGAACAGATCATAGCACAGATAGTAGAATGGTTACTAGAAATATGTTTCATACAAAAGGAGAGATAATAGTAAAGACATGTAGTAAGAGAGAAAGCACATGAGGAAAGGAAATACAATCTGTGCTGCAGAGAGACGGATATCTATATTTGCACTGCTATCAGTGCCCATAGGCGAAATACAGAGCTGATTCTGACCCTGATGAACTCCCATGCGGATGTCTGTGTGTTTGTGTGTGAGTGTGAAAGATAGAGAGAGTGGGTGGTAGTATCATCCTTCATGGATGTGCTCTCACTGGTTGCCCCGCTCCCCACTCATTGCTCTCTTATGTTCACTCAGCTCTCGACTGTCTAAGTCAGTGCAGAATACAGTTCTACCTACAGGAGAATGTGCACAAAGAGAAATTCATAGCCTGTTGTCCAAATGTAATACGTCTCATGTTTTGAACCAGTCCTTTACCAGCATAGGACATCATAACTTACCACTATACCACGTGTGAAAAATAAACAAATCACAAAACATTAGCGTCAACACTGTAGAATGTCACAAATGTGAGTTGACATCGCGCAAGCGTGCAAGAAATGAAAACACAGCACAGTAAACAGCGTCACTATTGTCAGCCTCATGCCTGGGAATGTGATGTGGGAGAAAATTACGTAAGTAGATTCCACAACACTTCATCAAGTCCCCAAACCGGGCGGCTACTGTTCCAGTGAGAAAACGGACCACCCTGTTTCTCACTGCAGTGGCACTGCATAGTTGACGTGTATTGACCACTGCAGCTTCACCAGCGCAACTGCAATGATACTCAAGTCGCGTTAATGGTATTCAGCATACCCTCATTGATATAAATGGGATGAACAATATAATAGAAATGTCAATATAACGTTGTGTTTTCTGATATAAATACCATCCTTACAGCTGCCTTAGGCCACTCAATCCGTTTCAATGTGCTGCAGACAGAGACTATCTCACAAGAGAGCCTCTTGTGTCGCTACAACTCTGTTGTTATGGCCACAGGAGTTTTAAGACCCGGGGGAAAGATAGATAAAGACAAAGACAGACAGATACCCAGACATAAAAAGGCCCAAAGGACATTTACAAGAGTGGAGAAGAACAAATTGGAGATTGAGAAAAAGCAAGAAAAGGATGAATACGAGAAAGGCGAGGCTTAACACCAGGTTTGAATCCATTTAGGATTCTACACATCTTAGCAATTAATTTCAACTCGTAATACATCTTTCCACAAAAGGGAAATTCTGCAAAATTCTTGAGGAACCTGGAGCTGAACTTCTTTGGAATAAAGTAATCGCCTCAGGTTACACTTAGACACTAGATTAAGGGCCTCTTCAAGAATTCAATGATTATGTATTGTCATTCTGCAAGACAGGGTTTTAAGACGAAATGCAGTTGTAGCCTTCTCCATTTATGCTACACAAGAAAAACATGACAAAATAAAACGACAGTAGTGCCTTTCATTATTAAATAGTTGCATCATTATAAACAGCAGCAACAAAAACACTGGTGAATAATCTGGGAATATAATATGGCCGGCATCTTAAAATAAAAAACTGGGGAGTTCAGGGAATACAGTCCATCAACTATGACTATGTTTGAGCCCCAAGCATGAGTGTACAATGCTTTCTACTACACATCCTCTTACACACAATCATACACACACACACACACACACACACAAAGTGAAGTATCCACCTGTCTCAATGCACTTACTGACTTGGCCCTGGGCCCACAAACAGGAAGCACATCCTATGTCCTGATTGTACAAACTCAATATAGACACACACATTTGGGTTTCCATGGTTTAAGAGGACATTACATTGACCTACCTTTATTTTGTGGAGACTGAGCCAAACCTAAACCTAACCTTACCCTAACATTAAACCAAGTCTTTTCCTTAAAATGTAAAGATTTACATTATGGGGATGTGCATTTGTTCACCAAAAAGAAGGCGAGTCCCCACAATGTGACTGTGGTAACAGATTTATGTCCCCACAACATTAGTAATACTAACACACACACACACACACACACACACACACACACACACACACACACACACACACACACACACACACACATGCACACATTCCATGGGATGTGCACCTAATCTCAGCTGGCGGGGAAAGGGGAGGCTGGTAATGGTCACTCTCCCCTGGATCGTTATTTCCGCTGGAGGATATTCATAAATAATTTCACATCATTGCCTCCTCTTTCATGAGAAATACTTTTCAGCGACCTCCCAAAAGGGGAATCCAAAAATGAACACTTCTATCCAACAAAAGCTACAAGAAAGCTTTTCCCTGTGCACTGTTTCGCAATGAATTCAAGTCATACTTTGGTGAGAAAGTCACTTATTATATGAGAGTCTGGACTTTCAGACTCTTTTGGAAACAGGCTTTGCACCCTGATTTTTGAAAAGTACAGTTCTCAGACACACACACACACACACACACACACACACACACACACACACACACACACACACACACACACACACACACACACACACACACACACAGAGAGAAGGGTATAGGAAGCTTTCTGACAGGCAATGAGCTCATGAGATCTGAATGTCTTCCTGTGATGAATGCTTCTCTGTTGCTTTCTCACAACTTTTCCTCCTTTTTCTCACACTTTGTCTGCTCCCCCGCTCTCTCTCTCTCTCTCTCACACACACACACACACACACACACACACACACACACACACACACACACACACAAACTAGTGTTAATTATTTTATCCACTCCATTTAGAGTGAATATAAGAAACCAAAAAGCTTAATTCTGGATTTAGAATTCTTAATCTGCTAAACTGCGATTAAGCTCTCAGTTTAATGTGTCTGTGTGTGTGTCGGTGTGTGTGAGAGAGCGTGCGACTAAGCAGTGAGCTTGACAAATGGCCAGTGGTCTAAATCAGACTCACTTAAGATTTATAGTGGGCGAGGTGCCCCGAGTAAAGAAAAGTGTGGATGTGTTTGGAATAATGTGTGAATGTGCACAGCCTTTCTACATCAAATGTTTATTTTTCTATTTTGATTGGACAAATAAAATCATTATAAAAGCACATTTGTCAGAGCTTTCATATCCTGAAATGTATCTTGAATCGTTTAATGCTGAGCGAGTCTAAACTGCTTTACAGTTGATAGCAGAAGCCGTACCATAAACACCCTGAAAATGGCTTTCAGACGTCTTTCCAACCACATGTGTATGTGTGTGTGTGTGTGTGTGTGTGTGTGTGTGTGTGTGTGTGTGTGTGTGTGTGTGTGTGTGTGTGTGTGTGTGTGTGTGTGTGTGTGTGTGTGTGCGCCTGACATCGGAGCAGAGTGGGCCTCCTTCATAATTGGGGTGCTTGCAGATATGTAATTGCAAACACACTTAACACAGCTGGAATGCTACTTTGAATTATATAGAATTCACGTCAGCATGGTTAAATATAAAGCTTTGGCTAGAGAGAAACAAGGGTGTGTGCTTTTAACTTTGTGAGGGCTGAGTTTTACACCTACAGAAACAAGACATTTAAGCAAAGAGAGTACATTGACAGCGCTCATCTGGGCTTTAAAATGTGCAAAAGAGCAAACTTCAGACACTCATGTCGAAAGGAGCAGGAGTATGTGAAGTTGTGATAAAAAGCCACAAAACAATTAAACAAATATATAAACGTTTGTGAACAGCAACAGGTCTTCATCGGTTCAAAATAAGAAACAAGACCTATATCTGATTGTGCGTTCATTCAGGGGTGTGTCCTAATTGGGCAAATCATATTTGAGGGCAAGGCTTTTATTTTGAAGGTCAAAGTTAGAATGGGATTAGGGCGAGGTTAGGGGCTCAGTGCAGGTGGTTAAGGTCAGAGTTATAAGCCAGAAAATTAATATAGTCATAAAGGGTCCTCTAGAGTATAAACACACATAAGTACGTGTGTGTGGGGGGGCGTCCCATGGGAATAGAGGATCATTTATCACCACCCTTTAGTGTTAGCTAGGGAGCACTTTTGCTGGTGCCTAAAGGAACATAAAGGGGGACTCCAAAGGCCGGTCCCCCCTCCTCATCTCCTCCCTCAGCGTCCCTCTGTCCTCCTCCCCAGCCCTGGCACACTGCTCTTTCTGTGGTATCCAACCAAAAACAACTGGACCATTTTCTGGGGTCGCCGTGCAAATCGCAGCTTTCTAATCTAAAGGGGTATTCAAGAGATTGGTCCAAATGGTCCGTTCAACTTTTTCTATGCAAGCAGCTTGCCGTTATGCTCTATGGCACAGTTTCCAAAGATTTTCCTAGATGCTCAGTAATTGGTTTGACTATGAAACAGGGTTCAGTCCTCCGGCGCTTTTTATTTCCCAACGTCTCTGGCTGGAGGTCGTTTGGCAGACGGAGGGTCGAGTGACCTCAGCCGTCTGGAGAGGTCAGTGTCTTGCACAGGGAAATCCCGCTGGGGCCATTATGCCTCTCCCTTGAGCCCTGTGGACTGAGCCCAAACTACAACTGACAAGAAGGTAACTCAGGGCAACGATCAATGCTATGAGCTAGCCTCTGTTGCCCCCTGCGTTGCTGGAGGACACAAGTGGTCTTTTATTGATCGAACTGAAGCCTGAGTAGTTTAACTGTATGGGTTTGTTCCTTCCTACTTTTATCTGATGTAAGGGAGCAGCTGTGAGCTGCTGGGTTACATTGAGCTACTTTGAGATGTAGTCGAACAGCCTTGAGGATGTAGACACACAGCGACACATTTCCAGGTCAAAAGACAGCAGGTTTGTCCTTCAGCTGATATAACAAGATCTCTAATACTCTGCACCATTTTAGTAGTAATGGAAGTTATCCACCCACCTAAACAAAATGTGTCTGCCAACTCACATTTGTGCCCTCCTACACACCCGTGCACACACACACACACACACACACACACACAGACACGCAATCACACAGCGAATGAGAACGGAGTGTCCAGATATAGTGATGATAATCCCATGCTGTGCCCTGATGTGCTAGCTGTGTTGGCAGTTTTCTGCTACACTGCTGAAAGCAGCATGTTGTATGCAGCACGAAGCATCTCACTCAAGAAAAACATTTATTTCTGTTTTTTTCATTCAATATGCTACTTATCTTTATGCCACGGACAAAGGATTTAGAGAATGAATATTCTGCAGATTAGCAAGCTTCCAGTGTTGTATCTGTTAAAAGGTTTTCAATGGAAATCAATGTAAATAAATATCAAGATTTATTTTGTCTGACCTTTTGAGAAAAACGGTTCAAAAAGCGGTTTTCTGTTGACTGTGGCTAGATTTAAAGTGAATGTAATATCACAGAGTCAAGGGCCTTTATTGTATCTCATAACCCTTTCTCTTCTGCCGTTTTCTTTCTGCCTCTCTGTGACTTTCAAACAAAGGCAGACCAGAAGAACACATTGCACATTTATTTCACTGAGTACATTTATTATGATTTCACTTTTTCTATATAGGTTCATCAACAACAGAACCTTCGAAATATATGGGGCTTGTAGGGTCTATTGATACAGACTTACTTCATTCTATGCAAGCAATCTTGATACATGCAAGTTTGAATATTGTTATTTAACATATCTATACATTAATAAAGTTATTCCCTATTAGGAAGTCTTCAGCAGTGTTAAAAGTCCTTGTCCCAGCACTCAGGCAGCATTTTGCAAAGTTACACACAGAGAGTTGATTCTGATCATAAAGCTACAGTGAAATATAACATCATTTAGGGGATGCATCAACCTCACATATTTTAACAACTTTATTATGATGTTCAATCTGAGGTATTATGATAATTGGTAGCAATATATGTGATAAACCTCCAGGCCTAAAGAAATGATTGCCAATAGACTGAAGTGACTATGTTAAAAAGCTAAAGAGCTTAAGCTCCTGTCTCACAGAGGAATCAGTCCAGTAAGGCTTGTAATGTTTGAAAGCAAAGGCCATGGATTTAAACATGCAATGACCTATTTTCACTGTAAGCATTTTGTCAGAGGAGTGAATGGTAGTTTCTCTCTCTGTTAGTTCTGTCTGAAACATTGAATAATATATTTTTGGGGGGGAGTTTTCTCTTTGCCCATGTGGGGGTCCTGGGACAGAGGATGTCGTATGTGTACAGATTGTAAAGCCCTCTGAGGCAAATTTTGTGATTTTGGGCTTTACAAATAAATTGTAATTGAATTAAATACATACACTGTACATCTCAATGATATTTCAAGACTAAATATCTTACACCAGAGGTTCCCAAACTTCTACCCCTTCAAAAGGAAATATGTTTGCCTATAATTTTAACAATTTTAGATATATTGAATCAATATTAACTCAATTAAAAAATCAACTGGTAATCTGCAGATTGACAAATATATAACTTAACCTAAAATGCAAAATATAATATATAATTGAATACACTAAAATGTTTAACTTTAATTTCTTCAAAGTTAAGTTAGTAAAATTAGCTTCTAGACAAGGTGTACAAAATGAAAACAATAGAATAGCAGCCATGTTAAAGGGACATGTGAGATTGCTTTTTGTGCATCTTGTCTGATGTATGTAGACAGAGAGCACAACCTGCAGGTCAGTTATTCTTCTTGTTTACATGTAAACCAGAGATGAGAGAGCCAGATCACACATATACAGTATGAAGTTTGCAACCTTCTCCAGGACCACCACAATTGTGAAGTCTTCTTGATCAATAGAACAGGTTGTATTTACCATTTCATGGTTTTTCACTAATTACCCTGATATGATTGTATATTTAATATTTTGGACCAATTTAGTAGCATGTCTTAAGGGAAATCTAATGAATTAAAAAAAAATGTATTGTTGTTGTTGTTTATCTAGTGATGCAGAACCAACATTTTATTTCTCATTTTGTCCCACCTAATTTGTTGTTTATGCACAATGTTTTACAGGTTGTAACAGGTCACTTCCTGTAAGTCGCTTTGGATAAAAGCGTCTGCTAAATGACTGTAATGTAATGTAATGTAATGTTGTAACTTACTAAAAGAGAACATCACCTCACCTTTTTGACAAGTGCTGTGCTAATCAGTCTGAGGAGATAATCCAAGAGGCAATACTACAATAAATGCAGAAATTTGTGTAATTTTGTGATGTTTAGTTTAAGTACTAGTGCTCACAAGCCAACACAACATAAACACAACATGTGCATTTGGCTAATTTAAACAGACATTACTGTCTGTAAATCTATATTGTAATGCTAAGAGTTCATGCCAGACGACAAAAATCTTGATCTGATACTAAGTAGGTATTGCATGGAGTGTCTCCATAATGCTGTCAGTGTGTATCGGTGTGCTAAGGGGTAAAAGGCTGTTTAGCCCCGTCAGCATAGAAGCTCTTGTCCTGTTTCCCTCCCAAGGTGACTCCTCTGCTGTTGGCAGGCAAAGCCGTGAAAACAGCTCCCTAGACTCTCTCTCTCCCTCTCTCTCTCTCTCTCTCTCTCTCTCTCTCTCTCTCTCTCTCTCTCTCTGCTGCCACACACCCATTATCTTTTAGACACTACTGTAAGCTGCTCTCTTTTTTTAAACAAAGCAAGTTTTTGTCTTTCCCTTTTGTTTCCCTTCACTCCTACCTCCTACTCACCTCATTTCCATAATTGCATGTAGGAAATCAAAATGCAGGCAAAGACGGGAAAAAAAAAAATCTTTGTGTATTCATTAAAATTCTCTGCAATGCCTTTGGCCTCGTCTACAGTCAGATGTAAGTTTGGCTCGGTGCCAACACACAAGCACCTGACCTTTTTCCTCTTCCAGTTCTCGTAGTGGGAAACGTCCACCTACGCAGCAGCACACACACCTCCCACGCAATCTGTTTCACACACAGGCCGGCAAAGATTGTACTTGGGAGGCAATCGTCTGCGATTTTATATTGCAGGTTGGAAATACAAATTACTACAACGTTTGTGTGGAACTTGCAGGTGTTGGACTGTAAGTGTGAGTAAATAGGCCATTGTCCTGGGTCTACATTAGGTCATCTATTTTGGTCCGGGTTAATTCTCTACATGGGAGTAGGTGTGCTAATTTCCTTTCTCTGTGCCTCTTCCGGTTTCTCTGTCTCTCTTTGTCGTCTCTCTCCCTCTGTTAATTGATTAAGAGGATTTGAGCGGCTGCTGCAGTGTTAAGCACAGACTGCAAACACCAATCCACACTTGGGTTCACATAAACAGTCAACTTAGTAGACTGACACACCTACTTTAAGATCAGCTTGATACTGCTTAAATAGACACACATATTTGTTGTTGTGACTTGAGAGGACACTGCATTGACTTATACCTACTTTCATAAGACATAAGCACAATCTGAACCACGTTGCTATATTTACGTCCTTTAACGGGGGCTGAGTCCCCATAATAGGAGTGTTTGAACAGTTTTTACAACATTCTTTTGATGATTGACACAATGAGGTATAATCAAAGCCACAGTGGATCGAGGAAATGCCACAAATATGACTGAAGCGCGCCGACATTAACAATATCAGTACTGGTAAAACCAGAATTTGCATATCATAATGGAAGTTTTTCTGTTAATTTGAATTTTAAATCACTTTACATATTATAATTATATTATTAATTTGTCACCGTCAGGCTTGAGGAAATACTTTACTCTCCCTGCAGCTGCTAGCAAACAAAACATCCAACCAGCATAAAAGCTCTAATGTAGACAGAAATGAAAAAAATACAACAAAAAACAACCAAACCTTTCAAAAGTTATCACTAACACTACATCTATCAACAATCCTGCACATGTGGTATGATAACTGAGCTTGAAAGGGGGTCGGATACAAAATCACAACAGCTAAAATAAACAGTTTTCGTCATATGCCAGGACTGATATTTCATTTAATTTCATCTAAATAAAGTGTATATAGCTCCTACACAGATACTGTAGAAACAAAAACTTCCTCAAACCCTGAACAAATTGTTGCCGGCCTGCAATACGCTGCAGATAACAGAGAATGACAGAAGTTGATTCTGGTCTCATCACAGACCACATTAACATACATCCTCCAGCGACTCCAAACCATACTCAAAAACTCATCCCCTCCACTGGCAAACCCACACACACACACACACACACACACACACACACACACACACACACACACACACACACACACACACACACACACACACACACACACACACATACACATACATGAATAGCACCTTCAGTAACCTTCACAGTACAATCCAACCCCCTCAGACCAAATTGCTGGTGACATCCTGAAAGTTGCTCCCCATCCAGAGCGGTCTTACCTTTGTGACAGTCATGCAGAATCAGTGGGTGAGGAGCAGGCCTGTGTCCCCTTCAAGCAAAGAGCAACGCCGCAGGAGTGGCAGAGTGATGAGGAGGAGAGGAGGGCAGCTCTGCTGAATATGCAGAGAGAGAGAGAGAGAGAGAGAGAGAGGGAGGGAGGGAGAGAGAAAAGAGGAGGGGACAGACAGGTTAGTGTGTCTGGCTCACTATGTACGAAAGGGCTGATTGCTGCTGCAGTGAAGTAATGGCTGGCAGCCGGCGTGCGGTTGGTTACTACAACAGGGAAAAGCTCCCCACTAGGATACACCCCTCCCTCCCTCCCTCCCTCCCTAACGGCACACACACACACACTAACGATGCACACAAAGTCTGGCTGCCCTGCTCTCTCTTCCTCTCCCGTCTCTCACAGTATGATTAGTGATGGGCTAATACAGCTTATTGATGAGCAGTCAGGCAGGGCTGCAGGAGGAGGCGGGAGCAGTGCTGCCTGGGACAGGAGAGGAGAGGACTGCAGAAACAGAAACAGAGGGAGGGAGGGAGGGAGTTGGACGCCGTGTCGCAGTCTGCTACTTGGGCAAGGAGCTAGCTGCACGTCATCTGGTGTGCATAAATGTGTGTCCGTGTCCGTGGGTGTGTGAGTGACAGAGGCATTGATGGGAGGAGGCAAGAACGTTTTAGATTTTTGCAGTCCAGACTACACTGAATCTAGTTATTTCTACAAGTGAAAACATGATAGAGACGTAGGCACATAAACATGGATATAAAAGAATACACATATACATTCAAAGTTGTAAAGCTCTACTTATGAGTATTTTGACTATGTTTATCTCCTTACCCTTCACCCAATCCCTGCACGTATCCTTTAATCTAACAGTGAACTAGGGCAATCATTCAATAATATTGATCGATTTCAGTGGAATCAAATTTTAATATTATGATTGTGATACAATTCTACCACATTCTGCTGTTTAAATCAATGCTACCAGTGTCATTGGAATTAGAATTTTGATTAAATCAGTTGCATTACACAAATTAGTTTTGTCTGACGGGAACACAATCAATTGCAATGAACCAGTTTGATTTGATTTTGCACACATTTGCCTGATAGATAGAATGTCCAAACTATTTACTTTCTAATCTTAAATTCAAATGTTGATTTAAGTCTTGAATCCAAATTAATTCATTAATCCCACACGAGCACAGAAGCACAAAGGCGCCCAACCAAACTCAAGGAGTAACACATCTTTGTCATACTAATTGTGGGAAATAGTGGGACACTAGATAAAGCCAAGATTCCAACTCAGTTACCATGGCTTAACTTCCCATAGCTGTGTGAGACTCTTCTCTAGTGGCTGAAACCCACAATACTGGCTTTGTTTTGTGCATCTGCATACGTGTGTGTGTGTGTGTGTGCGTGTACTGGATTAAAGGTCACTAAGACAGAAGAGATCCATACTGAATGACAGGCTGAGCATTATGTTTTTTTGTCTTACTGGGGTTTTATATTGTCATTGAGTTGTAACTTCGCTCTTCAATCTCAGGTCTTTCAGGAGTATCATTTGAGGCTCCACTCTCAGCATTTCCTGTCAAGAACAATAGCATTTCCTTTGTCTGTGTGCATGGCTGTGGGTCTTCTATCTGGGTTACAATACTGTCCCACCAAAGTAGGGCTATAATAGCACTTAGCTGGGGCATTGGGCATGTTTTATGTCCCAAAGCTAAAATAGTAATATGACAGGTTGTGCTTCATGGGTGCATTAACAATCCTAGACTCACTTCTTTATCAAAAGCATTTTCATAAAAACCTCAAGTAGTTTGGGATTTAAGCCCATTAAAATTAAGGGTACATAAATTGGTTAGTCATTTCTTTAACCTGCATATGTTGTGCCATAGCACTGTCCCATTGGGGTTCAATTCTTCAGGGTGTTGGAAGTATCTAATCTGTCCAATTGATCAAGGTGTGGGAGGAACAGACCTCATCCACTGGGTGGAGGTGGAAAATACAGGGACCCGCAGACCAGGAAGAGCCATCATGCCTCACATGTTCCACCAGACCTCAACATGAGCCTATAAAGAAAAATATAGGTGAGAGGAGAGAACTTTTAAAAAATATTCATAGAGAAAGTCTACATAAATGGCAGTCAAAAATATAATAAAGATCAGTCTGGCTTAGCTGTAGGTTTTAAATCCATGACTCCTTTCTGTTCCATTGAATTATGGAAAGTCTGTTTTGCATTAGGAATTTAATTTCCTAGTTTATTATTCTGACTCTGACAGCTCTGGGGTAACCTGGGGGAATCCGCCATATTTAATGCTTTGCTGCCATCTTGTGGTGAATTATATTAATACCTCCAAGAAGTTTATCTAGTATTGCCAATGTATTTAAAATTTCCTCAATTCAAGATTTTTGTAAGACATATTTGTAACACTTCTGAGAAGATTAAAACTACAACCGGACACCTCAAAAGCAAAAAGCCCCCACAGAGTCAACCACTCTAAAACCCTTCATCACACAGCAATGCAAATTAAATTATGATAACCTTTGCACACACCATGGGAGAAAGAAATAATGCACTAACAGTATAAATTGCCCAGTAATCAGTACACTGCACACTAATGGAACACAATTAAACTCTTTCACAGCAGACAATATGACTTGTTATGAAAAGTAGGCCCTACAGGTGAAATTGATAACATTATTGATGGTTTTTTTTTTTTTTTTACAGCAGGTGTCCTAATAAGCTATTCCAGTGAACCAGCATACTACCAGGACCTTCCCTAAGTGGAAAGAAGCCCTCATTCATTTTATTTTTTATCATATGCGCTGTTTCTATGGTGACAAGTTAAAATGTCTGCTATAAGTAAAGGTCTGTATCAAAATCCACAGCAATCAGAAGGACCACTAGAGTCAGAACCATTACTACCATAAGAGAGGCTGAAGGCCCCCTTTAGACACCAGCTTTAAAGAGAAAGCCATTACTGTTTCAATTAGTTTCATGCAATGCCAGGATATGACAGTTAATTGAATGGCCAACGGCTAGACGAAAGCTGGCTCCCATACGTCACCATTTAATTGCAATAGCCGGGTTTCAACCAGCAGAGGACAGTCACTATGCATAGTTATAAACAATATGTAGAATTTAAATACTTTACGATTTAATGTCAAGATTGATTGAGTATACTTCTAAATACCCATTTAATTTGGGTTTCAGATTAAAAAGGGGTTTGGGGATTTAGCCCCTGCCACATTGTCTCTCACATTGCCAAACTACCTAGTTAAAGGAGGCATCCAGCCAACTCTCCTATCACTAAAAAGGACCCCATTCTTGGATTTAGCAGCTAACAGCTAACAGCTAACGTCCATGGCAACAGTGCTGACAGAGCTAACAGTGTTTACATGGGGAGAACTTTTGAATTTAGCCCTTTTTAGTTAAAGTACTAGGCTACAAGACTCATAACCTTTTCTGAATTAGCTTTAAAAGATTAACAGGACTAGTAACTCTCAAGTTAGGCTCAACATATGCTTAGCAACACTTTGAACTATGGGTTTGTCATGTTGCCAAATCCTTATGTAGATTATGTCTATTTATCACCCACCTCGCAGGGAGGTTTGACAAACAGGGCCTAAAGGCTACAACTGAGAGCTGCTAATTGTCTGTGTATTATAGCTGTCAAAACATTTCTTTCTTGTCAACGTGATGATTTATTGCCTTCAAGACATTATCAACAGCGATTTTGATAAACATGAATGTTGTGTAAAATGGAGACTTCACTTCATAATTGACTTCACATTTTACGCAATTAACAGCAGATGGAAGCCCCTTCTAACTCACTCCCTCACAATGTGTAGCTTGTACACATGCAGGAAAAATGTATACAAGTGCTTATATAGATTAATCTATAGGCTACTTCCAACCGTATATGTTTTTGTGAGCTTGTCAAACTTCTTAATGTGCTAATCCAACAGTATTTATTCTTTTATTTCTACACCCACTTGAGTGCAGCTTGTGAGCCCTCCACAGCTGATAAACCCTGTAATTGCAGCGTTTCATAAAACAATTGGCAGCAGTAAGATGTGCAGTTGGATTTCTAGAAACCTGAACCTCTGCTGAGAGGCCTCACATTCTCTAATATATATATATATATATATATATATATATATATATATATATATATATGGATTCCCCTCATTGTTTTATTAATCCTGTTGGTGCACATCAGTGCTCATGATTCATTTTCACTCTAAGTAAAGTACTAAGCAGCATTATTCTGTCAATATTTATTCAGTCTAGACAGATTAATCTGATGTATTCATCCATTGTGCCACGGACTCAAGATGACTAATAAACCATCAAATATCAGGGAGCTCCAGCATGGACCCTTGCCTTGGCCCTTCAGCTGACTCACCATTCAGATCCCACATTATACGAACAGTCAATGGGATGACTTATCTTGCAGACTAAAGGCTGCTTGCATAGGCAATTTAAAAACAGCTTAGTAAAATACATTTTAAACTTGAGGTAATGCTGACATACAGGGCTCAAACATCCCATGCAGCATATCAGAAACCACATGGACCAAGTCTGGAGTGTGGCAGTTTGCCTCCTGGGCATTGCTGAGGTGCCCTTGAGCAAAGCAACTGACAGTGTTGTACAGTAGCTGTCTACAGCTCAATTTCACTGTTTGCTGACTAGTGTGACAATAAAAGTTTATTTAGATTGGGGCGGCTGTGGCGTAGTGGAGAGCAAGGTAGTTCTCCAATCAGAGGGCCGGTGGTTCGATACCCGGCTTCGGCAGTCGATGTGTCCTTCGGCAAGACGCTCCCGAAGGCTTTCCATTGGTGTGGACTGGATGTTGCATGAATGTTAGTTAGAGTCTGATGGTGGCACCTTGCATGGTAGCCCTGTCATCAGTGTGTGAATGGGTGAATGATATGTAATATACTACTGATTGTAAGTCGCTTTGGATAAAAGCGTCTGCTAAATGACTGTAATGTAATGTAGATTTAATCCAGAGTCGGTGACTACTCAGAGCTGCTTTTATGAGCTGAGGTGAGCCCCAATTACAAATCTGTAAATCCGTTGTTAAACTAGTAATGTGATTCACAACAACTCTACAGCACACAACTTCCCCAACGAGCCCTCCTCAAATTAAACACAACAAAATATGTGCTGGATTGAAGCCTGTCCACAGGTGGTGCTGTGTTTCTGTGTCCTGAAACACTCATATACTTCACATACATTTCTGCTCTCTAACTCATTTCTGCATTTCTTTTTCATTGTTCTGCTTTTCTGCTCAGCTGACAGCAGAGGGATAATAATGATGGAGGAGAAAGAAGAAGATGATACTTGACAAAGGTATGTGGTCATATTTTAATCCAAATCTTTATGACAAGCACTTAAACCAGCTCAACCACCAGAATGGCCCAGTTCTTATTCAGAGTCATGGTTCGCTCCCCCCATTGCTACCCCCAGCTCGCTCTCTCCTTCCTACCCGGACTGAGCCCCCCCCTCGGAGCCTTTAACACTGGCCCACCGCATGATTTCCCCTCACAGAAATTGTTGCTCTAGTGGAACATTTAATGCACAGGGGCTCAGATTTCGGCTTCCCCAGTGCACAGCAGTGTGTTCCAGCCAGCCACAGTCTGCACCCAAACCACTTCCTCCATCTGAAGCAAAGTGAAGAAGAAGAAGAAGAAGAAGAAGAAGAAGAAGAAGAAGAAGAAGAAAATATATAAGAGTCTAGGGGTCGTGTGTTAAGAAATGGAAAGAGGCAAGCAAAGCAGCTGATAGAGGTCGACAGAAATAGGAAGCAAGAGGGAGTGATTGAGGTTTCTAATCACGATGAGTAGTCCTCATCAGCGTGCGCCTCGTTTTGTTGGTGATGCATAGCTCAACCATGAGTAGACAATTCCACAGTTTATTCACTCAACGTTCTCTTTGAGGTCATTTTCCACGTTTCCCTTCCTGGAGCCTCTCATTTGCGTTATTATTTCACCTGCCGGTCATTGGGGCAGATTTACGGATTTACGGAGTCCTCTTATGGGAAAAGGCCTCAGACCGTAATTCATGTCAATGTCAAGGAGAGATGCTTCTTAACTGTTGTTGTTATTATGTTGTTATATATATTTTTTTAAATTGCTGTTGTTCAAAATGACCTTGGTAACCCTGTTGTCGAATTAAAGATTTATAAAAGGCAACAGATAATGTAATTAAGATGTTGAAAGGAGGGAGATACATTAATGATTTAGGGCGATTTATGACGCTCCCCTTTTGGGAAAAAGACCCTAGCTGAGTAACCAGACACACATATACATTCTTTCTTTATTCCTCTCTCTTCGTCACAATGTATTTGTCTCTTTTTCTCTCTCTCTTTCTTTCTCTCATACACTTTCACCACACACAGAGTCTGGAAAACAACACACTCACAGTAAGTCAATGACAGCCGTACAAAGGCTTAACATGTGGTAGCAGTTAGGCAGACCTTTGCAATCAAATAGACCTAAAATAAAGGAGAAAAAATGACTGGAAACAAACACGTAACTTCTTGTCAAATATATGTACAGCAGGAAAAAAGATAACTTTCAGCCCATTGTGCTTCATTAAGATCTGATACAAATTTTCTTCCATTATGTGACATTAGAGACATAAAAGCAGAAACTGCTACCCTACTCTAGTTCACTCATTTTCTCTTTAAAATAGCCAAAAACTATATATTCGGCTCTCGTAAAAGTCAGTAAGCAAGGCAAAACACATTCAAAACTTATAATTCTCGGAGGATCATTTACTGAATGAGTCAATTGGCAGACGCTGTACATTTAAATATTTCTTTGGTCAGCTCTGTCCCAACCAATGAATATTAAGTGCCTTTAAATTCATATGGTTTTTATTTCGGGTACCAAACTGGCACCTGAAAAATGTCTGACTCATATTTTATGGCTTTGCTGTGCCATAAAGGTGCTGAGGCAGATATTGATATTCCACATTGAAATCTGAGCATAAAGGCATGAAACAGAGAAAAATATGTATTTTTTTAATAATCAGCCATAATCATCCCTTTAGTGAAAATTAAAGTTGTCAATGTCCCATTTATGTCATGGCCTTGGCCATGTCTCTGGTTATTCCTTGTGTTTCATGTGTTTTCCCTTGCCCTTGTGTCTCCTGTGCTCCCTTGTTTGTTTATCTGTGTGTGTGTGTCTGTGAGGTGGGCGTGTCACTCCTCTCACTCTCCCCAGCTCCCTGATTACTGCCAAGCATACTCACCTGCTCCAAGCCACACACCTGCCTTCAATCTACTCATCAACTCTGCAGTATATCAACCCCGGTCATCCACTCACTCACCGCCAGATCGTTGCATTTATGTCAGACCTTCCAGCAATTTCCCGTGGACTGATTTCCCGTTGCCGACCCTGTCTGGACTTCCCTGCCTTGCCTGTGCCCCGGTCAACGACCCTGACCCCGAGTTTAGCCTCCGTTCCTCTGGTTTCCGTCTGCCTGATCCCCTGCCTGTTTCCCTCTGTGAGTCATAGCCTGCCTGTCTGTCTGCTGTGTTCTCAGCTTTGAATAAAGCTCCAGAACTTTATCTGTCTCGTGGTCGTTCTGCTTTTGGGTCCACACCACAATCCGTGACAGAACGATCTGGCCTCGACATGGACCCAGCAGACGCAGACTCCCTCCTAGGTCAGCACAACCAGTTCCTCTGTGAGATAATGGAAACCCTCAAAACCCTCATGCCCCATGTGGCCAGGATCGGCAGCCAGGTTGACAGACTGACTGCTAGCTTCTCGAGCCCAGCTCCTTTAGTTCAGCCCGACCAGCCCCCACAGCGGCTCCAGCCCCCCCTGGCTCCCCCTTCCAGAGAACCCCATGTCCCGGCCCCGGAGCGCTATGCGGGGGACTTGGGAACGTGCCGTGCATTTCTGATGCAGTGCGCCCTGGCGTTTGAATTACAGCCTTCCACCTACACCACAGATAAGTCCAAAATAGCTTATGTTATAGGTTTACTAAAGGGGACAGTGTTAGCCTGGGCCACAGCAGTGTGGGAGAGCCAACTGGCCGTTAGATCCTCCTTCACCAACTTCACTGATGAGATGAGGAAGGTTTTCGACCACCCCGTCCGGGGTAAGGACGTAGCCAGACAGCTCTTACACCTTCGTCAGAGCACCCGTAGTGTAGCAGAGTTTTCGGTCGAATTTAGAATCCTCGCAGCAGATTCTGGGTGGAATGACGCCTCCCTCCAGGGGGTCTTTTTTAAAGGTCTGAGTGAAACTATTGAGGACGAGCTAGCCGCTAGGGATGACACCAACAGCCTAGACTCCCTTATATCCCTCGCCATTAAGATCGATAACCGGTTCCGTGAGCGCCGTAGGGAGAGAGTTAACAACCCACCATCTCGGCCCACTCCTCACCACCTTTCTCCTCTTCCTGCTAGAATCAGTCCTGTTCATTCCCCTGTCACTCAAACCATGGTCAGTGCCACCCCCTTTTCCTGGACCCCCGAAGCAAATCAGGCTTTCTCGGAGCTGAAGAGGCGTTTCACCTCCGCACCGGTCCTGGTTCAGCCCGACCCCTCCTTTCAGTTTGTCGTGGAGGTAGATGCCTCTGACACTGGGGTCGGGGCAGTCCTCTCTCAATGCTCCCTCTCCGACCAGAAACTCCACCCCTGTGCTTTCTATTCCCGACGACCGTCCCCAGCCGAACGAAACTACGATGTGGGAAACCGTGAGTTGTTGGTGGTAAAACTCGCCCTGGAGGAATGGAGACACTGGCTAGAGGGAGCGGAACAGCCATTCATTGTATGGACGGACCATAAGAACCTGGCTTACATCCAGACTGCTAAACGCCTTAACCCTCGTTAGGCTCGTTGGGCGCTGTTCTTCGGTCGCTTCAGCTTCACACTCACCTACCGGCCTGGTTCCAGGAATGTTAAACCGGATGCCCTCTCTCGCCAGTTCACCTCCGAGGAGTCCCCCACCAGCCCTGATACCATCCTCCCGTCTTCCTGTGTGGTGGCGGCCGCTACCTGGGAGATCGAGTCCCTGGTCAAGAGGGCGCAAGCTTCCCAGCCAGACCCAGGTAATGGCCCCCCCAATCGTCTCTTTGTCCCTGACTCTGTTCGTTCTCAGGTTCTCCAGTGGGGACATACATCTCGAGTTGCCTGCCATCCGGGCGTGTGTCGCACCCTGTGCCTCCTGAAGAGACATTTCTGGTGGGCCACCATGGATACTGACACTCGAGCCTTCGTTTCCGCCTGCACGGTGTGTGCTCGTGGAAAGTCCTCCCACCGACCCCCTGCCGGCCTGCTTCGCCCCCTGCCGACTCCCTGCCGTCCGTGGTCTCACATCGCACTGGACTTTGTCATAGGGCTACCTCCATCCCTAGGTAAATCCACCATACTAACCATTGTTGACCGCTTTTCCAAAGCAGTTCACTTTGTGGCTCTCCCTCAGCTCCCCACAGCCTTGGAGATGGCCGAGCTACTGGTCCACCATGTCTTCCGCCTCCACGGAATCCCCTCTGACATTGTTTCGGACAGGGGGCCCCAGTTCATCTCGCAGGTATGGAAAGCCTTCTGTCAAGCCCTTGGAGCCTCGGTGAGCCTCTCGTCGGGTTTCCATCCACAAACTAACGGTCAGGCAGAGCGGGCCAACCAAGACCTGGAGGCCGCGCTTCGCTGCGTCGCCGCCCAAAACCCCTCTTCCTGGAGCTCCCAACTACCATGGATAGAGTATGCACACAACTCTCTGTCCAGCGCTGCCACAGGTATGTCACCCTTTGAGGCTTCGTTGGGCTACCTACCCCCTTTGTTTCCCGCTCAGGAAGAGGAGATTGCTGTACCTTCAATCCAGGCCCATCTCCACCAGTGTCGCAAGATCTGGAAGGATGCTCACTCTGCTCTCCTCCGCACCGCTGACCGCAACCGGCGCCACCGTACCCCGGCACCCAATTACCAACCAGGTCAGAGAGTGTGGTTGTCCGCTAAGGACATCCCATTAAGAATGGAGTCTAGAAAACTGTCACCCAGATTCATCGGTCTCTTTGAGATTGTTAGTGTGATTAACCCCTCTGTTGTGAAACTCAAGTTACCCAAGTCCATGAGAATCCACCCCACCTTCCATGTCTCCCAGTTGAAACCGGTATCAGTCAGTCCTTTATGCCCTCCAACCGTTCCCCCCCCACCCGCCCGGATCATGGATGACCACCCAGCGTTCACCGTCCGGCAGCTACTGGATGTGCGCCGCTGGGGGTACCAGTACCTCGTCGACTGGGAGGGATACGGGCCGGAGGAGCGCACCTGGATCCCATGCCGCCTCATCCTGGACCCGTCACTTGCCGAGATTTCCATCGGGCCCATCCTGACAAACCTGGTGGTTCGCCTGGAGGCTCTCATTGGGGGGGGTACTGTCATGTACATATTTTTATGGCTTTGCTGTGCCATAAAGGTGCTGAGGCAGATATTGATATTCCACATATAATTCAGTCATTGAACAAATCTGAGCATAAAGGCATGAAACAGAGAAAAATATGTATTTTTCTGATTACTGCCAAGCATACTCACCTGCTCCAAGCCACACACCTGCCTTCAATCTACTCATCAACTCTGCAGTATATCAACCCCGGTCATCCACTCACTCACCGCCAGATCGTTGCATTTATGTCAGACCTTCCAGCTATTTCCCGTGGACTGATTTCCCGTTGCCGACCCTGCCTGCCTGTCTGGACTTCCCTGCCTTGCCTTGCCTCTGTCCCGGTCAACGACTCAGCCTTCTGTCCCCGACTCCGAGTTTAACCTCTGTTCCTCTGGTTTCTGTCTGCCTGATCCCCTGCCTGTTTATCTCTGTGAGTCATATTCTGCCTGTCTGTCTGCTGTGTTCTCAGCTTTGAATAAAGCTCCAGAACTTTATCTGTCTCCTGGTCGTTCTGCTTTTGGGTCCACACCACAATCCGTGACAATTTACACCCACTCTTGCTGTTCTCCATCAGTACAAACACACACACTTTTCTTTTTCTTTTTTCTTCTGAGATGATAGCTTAGCACGTGTGTGTGGATGTGTTTGTGTGGTCTTCCTATCACAAAATGATCAAGGACAGCGTGGCTAGCTTCTAGTCCGGCACTAAGTGCAACGCTCTTTCTTCAATTAGTGCAGCTCCCGTCATTGCTTTCACAGCTTGTTGGCCAGCCTGAAGTTTTCACTCCCAGGATTACCACTAACAGGCCACGGCTTATCATAAAAGCAGTGGAATGCTCTTGAACCTCTCAGTATAAGTTTGCATTTCTTCCAGTGTGATGCCAAAAGTGAAGAAAAAAAAAAAATCTTGATTTGTATTAGTCTACATTTGAGGGTCAAAAAGTCAGGTCAGTTGCTTGAAAGCTCCGAATGGCTATAGCGAATGAATTGTCTGTTCCTTTCTGACATAATAAAAACTACTTCTGGGTGGTTATGGAATCAGATATCTCTCTCTGATATTTAAAAAAACTGAGGGATTTATTAAAATTTTGCAATATCCAATCTGCTCTTTGACTCTTTCTGTTTTCTGGTCTGTTGTTACGTTCTTTAGATCTGACAAACAGCTTAAATCCTAACTGCACGGGACTGATTGGATTCCAACTTCCCTCCTGATTGTTTTTGATTGAGCTGGTAATCAAACTTGCAAGGTCTGATTGGTGCCAGCCGCCTGAAACCAATGGCATATTTCTGCCACATGGAACAAGTGACAGTGTTGCTCAATCCCCGCATTTGCTTAGATTTATTATGACATATGGCAATTAAGATGCAATTTCATAGCGGGTCATATTAAAAAAAACTCAAAGATGTACTCCAGGCGATGTACTCCTTGAATACTAAATTTTGTACTACATGCATCTTGGTATGTATTCATTCTGATTTAATATTCTCCTGAGAATATTTTTCAAAATATGAAATTCTGTAAGTGGATGACTTAAACAAACATTTCAAATAGTTTAAAGCGGCTGCACATGCTTAAGATTGACAATCGAGAAATGAATGCACAGCGGTTCGGAGAGTCTGTTGTTGACCAGGTTTACGAGTTTGATGAAAAAAGAAACAGTCACTCTGCAATCTGCTTTGCCTAATGAGGGTGTGTGGAAGTCGCTCTATTATGCTCTATCAAGGCACAGCTAATGGCTCACCTCTGTGGAAACAGCTGGTGTTAGGGACAAATATTTGAAGCTCTGAGAGGCCATCTTTTCTTTCTGGGTTTAAGATATACATTTTTTTTTTTAATTGTCTGCAGTAATTCTGGTATAAAGTCTCTTAAAGCAGACAAACACAGAGGATGATAATCTCAAATAATGAGAAAAGTGATGTTCTCAAGACATCTAAAGTCACGTGAACAGTGATATAAAAGCAGACGGAACTCTTTTGGAAAGTTTCTAACGAGAAGTCTTCAGGTGCAAAATGAACTCTGCGCTCATAAAACAGTGTAATTGAACAGGGGAGGGGGGGGGGTTCCAGCTGCCATCCACAGGGAGCATATTTACCTGAGCCTGGCAGAGGAAAGACGCTCAGCATGCAGGGACCCTGTGCAGCTCTGGACCCTGCTCCTGGAGCCATGCCATCCTCTCACTGTAAATCACAGAGCAGTGGGGGTTGTTGAAAAAGTTTTTAAAAAGTCTGAGTTGGTATTTCCAGCTAAACATCTCATTCCGGGACACCAGCTGTTTGGCAGAGTAAAAAATGGGGCACTGACCTGCTATATATCTTAGTGGTTTTTTGGTAAAGTAGCTGTGCATTTTTTTCCCATGGCTTTTCAGACTGTTGTGGATCGTACGTGATGTTGTTTACAGCTTTAATGTAGTATGTTTGCAATAATTGGCAATGCTAGGGTATGTGTGTGTGAGAGTCTGTATGAGCTGTGTACAGGAGCCCACTAAATGTTAATGGCCCGTGACTTTAGGTCCAATCATATAGTGTAATCTTAGCCCTTTCAAATGTCCCTGACGGTGGCATGGTTTGTCCAAAATGTTTTTTCCCGACGTTCACTCCTGTCCCTTCAAAATTGTTGTTGCTGAACCATAATTTAATGATAGCTGCTATCTTGGAAATACACTTTTGCTCAGAAGATACACTGCTATGAACTGTAATATTTTTAATAAGATCATTGTCCCATTTTTGTCTAGTAATTTGTTACAGGTTATGATACAGGATATTGCTTTAATTTAAGCTGAGGTCATCAGATCTATACATCTTCTAAATCTTAACCTAAGCAATGAATGCAGGTTGTCTGCTCTCTGAGAGGCCTTCACTCTATTCTTGGCAGATGCTTTTGAACACAATGTGCAGCACAAACTATAACTGGATTAGACCCCATTTAGGGTAGACACCTTCCTCCTGCCAAATTAAATAGTTCTTTGGAAAATACAAACATAGTTATAGAAACTGAATCCGTCTTCTACTGAGCAAATGAACTGCCAAGCGGGGTACGATAATAAACAGATGGTTTAAACTCTCGGTGGAACAGTAGCGGCCTGGGTGTAAAACAACATAAAATACCATCACACGTAGACTTTCCCTTTGGAAACACCACACCACAAGATGTGTTGCGTGAAGCGTTGATGTGTTGTCATAAGGATTTCAGTTAGAAACTCTGTGAGAGGGACTTAAGTTGGTGTTTGAGTGGTTGACCTGCAACAGACAATTGGGTATAAGCTTCATGAAACCTAATAATTGCAAGCAGAAAATTGTAGACGGTTTGGTTTTCCTTTGAGATCCAAAAGGAGAAAAAAAACAAAAAAACCTAGTGCAATTTTTCCGTCTGTCTCAGAAATGAATGTAAATGCAAACGCAATGAAACAGGAGTGTGTGTTCTCCCTTGATGAAGACATGACGGAGGCAGACGTTTATTTTAGACCACAGGACATTATGACCTAAGTCTCCGTATGAGGACTTATGAGTTGTGCGTTGCTTTACTGGATATAATGTGTTGAGTGACCTGATTCATTTTTGACATTTTCTTTGTCCTGGAAAGCAACACAACTTGAAGAATGCGGTTTGTGTAAGAGCTGATTGTATATTATATTACTGTCTAACACTCAGCACTATATCGTATCAATTATGAGGAAGCAGACTTCGGGGGGAAAATAATCTCTACTGACATATAGCTCATCACTACATCCATGGAAGCTATTTTAGATGGGCAGCAAGGCTTTGTCTCTAAGCTGGGTGTCGAGAGACATGGCTTTGCCCCGAATCTGGATGTGTGAGCAGCTTTGCGGCGTTCCATCGTCGTCCATCTTGTGGCGTGCGGCTTCAGTTTCCACATTAGTTTATTTCCCACTATTGCTACTGGCACGACTCGATCTGCACAACGCTCTGCCAGAGATCTGGAAAAGTTAGAATGACTCACTTGAGCTCAGACAGAAACATTAACTTCTCTCATTCTCTGTATGTGGCTATTTAATACATTAATTTATATAGTATGTTGAGATGCTTCATAGGCATTAAACTAGTAATGAGACTTGTGAGTAATTGTTTTATTCTTTGGGGAAATCATGCAATGGATGCGTGGTAGTAAATAAAACAGAGCTGAATAGTGTGCTAAGGAGGCAAGTTGGCTAAAATGCTTTTCTGTGAGCCACTGCTAGATTCATGGTTCCTGTGATGATTGTTTCCCTTTCAATCTCCCAAATTGATTTGGACCTCCACGGTGGATCCAGCAGCAGCAGAAGACTGAAGAACAGTAGCAAGCCAAGTCTCAGAAACGCTGAGTAAAGGTCCTCTGAGACTGATGAATTTACAGCCCACGATAAAATATAAAAAGGCTAATAACACAGTGCTGTAGATACTTCTACCAAAGTTTCTCTTTTGGTAGAAGTATCAAGTGTCAACAGCAGAAGTACTGTGGTGACATTTGTGTTTTGGACACCACAGGATTTTCAATGTCAAATCAAGAAGAAAAAGAAAGTTCTATTCAACAAGTCCATATTTATTACAATAAGTTCCTGACAAGAACTGTGAAGTTGAGTGAACAATGACGGCAGGAAAGTTAAAGGTTCACCAAGCTGACAAAACCGTATAAGCTATTATAGCTAATATGTTGGACAAAATACTGATTAGAGGTGTTAAGGATGCTTTCATTTATTTCTCTCAACACCAGCTTATAAAGTTGTAATGGATTAAGTTTTGTCAAACATTTACCTACTTTTATATTGAAACAGACAGAACATTCACATTTACTTTGAGTTTTCTTCCACCTGACAAACCTCCAATTACTAACACAAATAAAAAATCGTATTGTCTTATTATAAAAATATAGTTAAAAAAGACTAAAATGTGAGTTAGAGCTGCAGGTTTTAGCGTTAATTATTCATGCTTTCGTCAAGTTGAGCGTCCCTTTCATATGAAGCGGCTATGGCTCAGCAGGTAGAGCGGGTTCTCCTCTAATAACAGGGTTGGAAGCTTGATCCTTGCTTCTTCCTGCCCAGATTCTGAAATTCACTTCGGCGTTGAACCCCAAATCATCTGATGGTCAGGCCAGTGCCTTGAATGGTTACTTGGTGTGTGAGTGAATAAGAGGAAAATTGCAAAGCGCTTTTAAAAGCCTACAGTCTTTTTACATTTCACAGGACAATTTGATTTAAGGTTTATTTTAAGAATATTGATAATGATTAGGCTTTTAGGCTTTTACAGCATTTATCAAATCGTGTTTTTCAAGCCAGTGTTCAATAATTATAATAAAGATACATGTTGATTCTATTTGAGAGTCAGTTGCTGACTGACATCTGAAAAAAATTACATTTAAAAATGCCTTAAGATGCTGGTTCTCTAATGGACGCTAAATGCAGCCTCAAACAATTATCTGCTGAAGGGAAATTACTGTGGAAACCCTGCAAATTCTCTAAAATGTTCAAAATACAAGGTTGGTACAAGAGATAATATTTTACGTAGTTCAGAATACTTGGAGACATTCCCCAAAGCCATGAATTGTGCCTGCCTATCTGTGCCAGGCCTGTTTGACATGTTTGCGGTAACTCTCTGCTTTTTCCTCTAATGCATCTTAGGACAGACTTCAGCTCTTCATGACCACGAAAGGAATAATTAGGCAAAGAAAAGGAATGATGGGAGTTGGTTCTCTATTTATTAGCAAGCGCTGCTTATTCACCCTCAAAAATGAACAGAAGCTCAGCATAAAACTCTGCATTTCTCATTTGCAGTTCCCAGAGATACCACAGTGACTTTCGCAGTGAATTTCCGTTGGACAGTCTTTGAAACTTTAAACCATACAGTAGATCTCTGGTTGAGTTTACATGTATGATAGACTGTTTATTCCAAAGGCCATCTTGAGGATCCACATCCACAGAACAAATACAGAACAAGCAAAAAAAAGATGGTTACAGTTTAACTAACAGACATGTTATGTTTATTTACTCATCAAAGTCTAACTTTGCTTATGGGTGTACGCCCAGTGACTATACGCATCACTTTCCTACAACAGAGTAAACCAAAAAGCCACATTCATACTCACAACATACAGTACCAGCAAGAAAGTTTTCAAGATGCACTGTAACCCGAAAAAATAATTTAAAAAGCACTGCCAGCATTCTGTAAAGTAAAAGGATTTCTGCATGGCAGCGGGAAAAACCACTGAATTCCTCTTGGCCGGCATTCTGTCACTCAAGTTGTCCTCATCCAAATCCGCTCGCATTGCTTTGATTTGCATTGCCTCAACATTGGTAGACCATCTCCTCTCATTCCTGAAAGATGATTTCATACATTTGGGAAAAAACAAAAGAGCCGGGGGTTTAAATCTTTAACCATAATAGTCAGGGATACAATGTGACACTGTATGCTTTTTACATTTTTTTAAGACAGTTTGTTTAGCTGTTGTTAACCAAAAACATTTGAATCAATGGAAATGAACAAGGTAGATTCACTCAAATACATTGAATCTGAAATGTGTGTTGGTCCTTTACAACATTTATCTAAAAACTATAGCAACTGGTTAACATAAAAAGTTTTTACTGTAACAAATTTAACAAATAATTGTGTATAGGTTGTTAAAAGTTGCTCTGCATTAAAGTACTGCTTACTCATTAATGGGTTAATCATTTACAGTAACACTTTGAAAGGTCTCATTTGGCATAATTATTATTCTTAGCCTCAACACTGCAATTATATTTTAGTGCTGATGATTTATCTACCTTAAATGTAAAGATTATTTAAACGACATTCAGAGCATTATTACAGCAGTAAACTATGTAACAATATTGAGGAAAAAAATGTCCACCTGAGCAGATTATCTCCCTCTATGTGTGTTGTAATCCAATCTTTTCTGTGCTTTGTTGACATAGCTGGACCAGCCTTCCGCGCCTTTTAGTGCGAGCGATCGTGCCGCACTGGTCAGCTAACACGGCTGTTACAATGTCGTCGTTGAAGCGTCATAGAGAAAGCGTTGCGACCACCTACCGATCCCCCCTCAGATAAACAACAGATCTAACTGACTCTTCCATCTCTAAGCGTTTGTCCAGTTGGTCTATTTTCATATTGACATTGGTGAAAAAAAACATCAGAATCCAGAAATGTAAACCTGTGTTTAATCTGTCAAATAATTTCCATTTTGGATAATAGATGGAACCCTGTTTGGTTCATGTGTTCTTCAGCACATAATGCTTGACAGAGAGCTTCTTGCAGATGACCTCCCAACACTTTCTCCAGGTTAATGCTTTCAGCAGGGCTACTACTGGAACTCTGCCGTAATCTCTCCCTGCCGTCCTCACAGCCGATGATACTGGGCCAAAAACGAGATGCTGGAACAGCAGCATGTTTCTAAAAGCTCCCTGGAGGACTCTGAGTGTGTGCTCTATTGCTTTAAAAACATTTCATTGTTTCATCCTTCCCCTGCCTTACTTGGCTGTGATTTGTGGAAAGTAACATCTCCACGGGCAATAAGCTCTAGTATGTACAGTTGAATGTTTAAAGAACGACTTCCAAAAAAGAGAGCTGACAGTATATGGGACTATGGGCATGTTGATCTCCCAGTGTCAGTAGATGATGGAGGCTTCACACCCATTTCTGAGATTCTGAATCCGTCATCCCAGTTGGTTTATCTTTTTAAATCAAAGGGTGAACACTCCCTTGCATTGTTTTGGTGCTTTAGATCCCATTTACTTTTGGGGAAGTCCATCCTCAGAGACAGATCTGAGAGCATAGCAGTAAAGAGAGATTCATGGTTTTCTCAGTTCAAAACAGAACTGAAAAGCCTTTGTGTATGCTTGGCTTTGAAATCAATGGTTTACTGTATAGCATTGTTTATGAGCAGGTTAAGGGTCAGGGTACTGCCTTTAGCTCATCACTATTTGTATTTTTGTCTGTTCAGAGAAAGAAAAAAAACGTTATTCATATTCTATGTATAAAACTGGAGGTGTTTTCCTGTTTTGTTGTACAATGTTGTTACACTTGTGTTGTTGGAATTGTTGACATATTTTTTTCAGACCCAAGTCCCCCCTTACCGACAGTGAGCTAAATATCTGCAAAACAATTTTAGTTAGCAGTAAAGCATTGGATAGAATTGTTTATTTGTTCTTTCTGCCCTCCAGTGGCCACAAATCAATTAATGCATCTTTAAAAAAAAAAAACAGAGAAAAAATATAAAGAGCTTCTGTTTCAGTGAAGAATTTTTAGTCCTGACAAAATGCAGAGTCATGAATACAATTGCAGAAACACTGGATCAAAGTGGAAAAAGTTTATGGAAAAAAAGATTTAAATATAGCTTTTAAAATTGACTTGATTTATACAATCGGCATGGCCATCCAAAAGCCTGCATCAGCCATCTTGGCAGTTGAACTAATGCTTAAGTAATGTTGCCTCAGAAAGAAGCAATGCAGAAGCCGTTGAATAAAAGCCCCAGAGACCAGGCTTGGAGGTCTCAAACGTGACAACATTATGACTGGTGAAAGGGTCTCAACATGACTCCTGAACTCAGATGAGGGTAGGCCATTTGCTTCTTTACGTCTAATCCCAGAGGACTTGTCATGTGTCTGGCTAAAGCTCCCGGCCTTGCCTGCGGAGACAGTCCATACCTCGCACACAAACAGATAATCCTCGGGTGATTGAGGTAATTGCTTGCAGTTGTGGAATGGTGTTGGAGAGGGCCCTGAAAGGTGAGGTAAGTGCAGCTCCTGTTCAGTATTGATTTCATGCTGCACTTCACAGTGTACGGCTTCTATGAGCTGGAGAAGGGAAAAATAATAGGATTTCAAAACCCGATTTTTCACACTTCTAAATATCTACATGGCAATTTAGGTTAGTGGCAAAGCATTGGGGAGAATTGCCCCCTTCAAATGCTGAAACACTGACAAATAGAGCCCAACCCCTTAAGTGCACTGGCACACTGTCTCCATTCAGAGCGCCAGATCTTAATTGTAGGTTCCTCTCCGATATACCATTTGTCTTACAAGCTGACAGTGGGGGGATTCTTGAGCTATGACTTTGTACCCACATTACTGGAAGAGGCAATCCTTGTTATGAGACGTTTCATGTTTATGGTGAAGTTTATAATGACTTCCAAACCCCTGTAACTTCTTAATTTACCCTCAAATCTGGGAATGTTTCATTCCAATATGATGGACAGGAATGCTGCCTTTTTAAAAAATGTTTTTGTTGCATTGTCTTGTTAGTCTGCCTGAAGAAAATCACTGTATGTGTGTTATGTTTTAAAACCTACTGACTTGCTTTTACTTTGAAACAATATAATGCCAGCAGGAAGCCTAAGTGTCATTTTGATGCTTTTATAGTTTAAGACAGAGGGAAAGCCATAACTTGTGATGTTTTCAACCATGGAGAATCACTTACTTTCACATACTGAAAGCAGTTACTCATTTCAAGAACCCTGCCCTGTGATATTTACATCCCAAGTGCTATGTGGACATTTCAGGCACCAGCAGTAGCAAAAGGCTTCATTTCCTGACTTGAAAGTGAAAGGGGGTCAGCAGTCTACTCAGTAGAAGCGCTGAAGGAGGGGAAAAAATACCCAATGAGCTTTTAAGCATCCTTAATGAAAGCAAGTCTTGATTATTTTTATGTTTCTGAAGGCTTGGTTATCTAAAGTCGTGTAAGCACAAACACTGGCTTGATTTGTGTGAACTGTGGTCGCTCTGTGTTTAAAAAAAAAAAAGAGGGCTGTCATGCAAACCAAGAGGAAGTGTCTGTTTGAGCCAAAGATGTATATTTAACAGTTTGGAAAGATTTCCAGATGGACAGCTACTCACAGGTTCGATATCAGATCTGGACGTGTGATATGGATTTATCTCCATGATGAGTTTCACAGGCTCTTCACGGTCTCACATGGGGAGTTTGACGGTTTGTTTGCTCATGATACTGTATGTGTGGTACTTGTGGAAAGATGCATAGTTCAGCTATTTCTGAAAGCTAAAGTGATTATTTCTACTCCCTAAACTCTTCATTCAGCCCTCCCTGAAAGCCTCACCTCTTGGCTCCTTCAGTATGTTATCACATCAACGTGTAGTATTGCGATGTTCCTACATGTTTAAAGGCCCAACTTTAAAGCAGAAATACACATCTTTACAGCCTGGTACAAATAACAGTTTTGGTCTCTATAGATAATTTTCCTTTTCATGACAACTTTATGGGGATTTTAATTTTTATATAACTCCCCATTTCAATTTTATATAGGTCTAAATTTAGTGTGCCCGCTTTGAGTTACAGGTGGGTGCCCTACCAGGTAGCTAGTTTTGAGCTTCACAACGGCTCTTCAGAAACCTATGGGTGATCTTACGGAGGCTACGTCCATGTATTTCTATGGTTAAAATATAACCAATTTCATACAAACACCGCATTTTCCATATTTTCTACATAAAATTGTGCCACCAAACAAAAATATTTTTTTGTTGTATTTTATTCATGTAGCACTTTAAACCTAAATTATTGATTTTAGCCTCTTGGTGGTAACAGAACAAGCTGTGAACACAACATTTAAAATATAATCGTTTTCCAACTTGATATGACAGAAAAACGCTAGCAAACAGTTGCTTATTTCCACATCCAGCAGTTCCAGAGAAACATTAGTGTTCATTTGGAATCAAATGTATGTCCACGAGAAGAATTTAAGCACAACTTCCCTCTCCTTTTAGCTCTGTTATGGTCTCCACCTTCCTTTGAGGGACATATTGGACTCTTTAGCTGCTAATTGCTCCACTATATTCACCAGTTAATCGCTTATTTTGTCTGCCATTGAATAAAGTAGGTTTTGAAAGGTTTTCTGTTGAGAACACAGGCTGTCTGCAGCTGACAATGAGGCTAACGGGGGAGGTGTAAGTTAATATCATTAAAGTTGTGTGCTAGGAAAAGAACGCAATGCTATAGACAATATGACCAATAGAAGTAATAAACGCACTATTCTTGTAGTATTCATATTAATACAATACAAGCACAATGATTTCATGAGTTAAATTAGTATAACGATTAATTGCTTTGTACAATTCAAACATTTTGTGCATGGCTGTATAGGTGGTATATTATGCAGGTGTTAATGTATTTCTTTAAAACAAAGTCTTAGTCATTGCCAATGAAAAAGTAATTTTCCTAACCAAATTGAAAGTGAGGCCAGGGTAAGTAGTGAATTGGAGATCTACCAGATGACCACAAATTGATTTCAGGGGAGCTAATGTACACAAACTATGTCTTTTTACATAAGTGGGGTCATTATACATTTTGTACTTAGGACTGGATGGTTCAGCTGCAAGCGTATGAGGTAACATACAAACCCCACAATGTGTTCCACTGTTGGTACACTGGTTAGTTTGTGGTCGTTCCATGATGATCGCATGTCTGCTGCATAGCTGGAGTCTGACAGTTTTTTTTGCCCATTGTTTAAATTAATTTTCTATGAAGAGAATCACTGCTGTCTTCCAAGCTGTAAAAATAAAAAAATATCAGAAGATTTGTATAAGATTTATTCCCCATGTACAACATGTGTTTTAAGAATATGTGAGTGTAAAAACTGGTACTTCTCATTCATTTTTAACACCCAAACAGCTGGAACACCATTCCTTCAACATAACTGTCATCATAAGTATCCAGTAGAGCTAGATGTTTTACTAAAGTTAAAGTAGAAATAGCATGGTTTTATCATATATTCCTGAATTCAAATTGCGACATAAGTAAAAGAACAGAAGGAGCAAAATGTACTTAAGTGTTAAAAGTGCTTATCATGCTAAATGGTTATATTATTATATTTATTATAGAATAACATATAATTCTGTTTTTATCATTAATGAATATATATGTAAGAGCATTTTAGTTGTGTATTTTTTCAATGAAGAGCTAATTTTAGATACTCTGTGTACTGGGTAGATTAATAATATGGCCCCATTTCATATAGCAGCATTATATATGTTCTTTAATGTAAAAGGTAACTACATCTAAGTATCAGATCAATCTTGTGGAGTATATTTCCCTTTGAAATGTAGTGGAGTTGAAGTAGAAAGTACAATGAAATGGATATACTCAAGTGAAGTACAAGTAGGTTTAAATTGTAGCACATTACTTGAATACGTGTATGTAGTTATACTCCACAACATAAGATTCCACCACAAAAAAACCTTTGGCTAAAATGAGCCATTTGAGAGTATTGACCCAGTCAAACTGAGTTGAATGAGTGTGTGAGAGACTCGGTACTCATGCCTGCAGTGTCACAGTGGACCTCCTTCTTCTTCTTCTTCTCCTTCTACAGTCCCCTCCTACTTCCCCCAGATATAGGCAGCGCTTTAACTTGACTCAGAGTCAATCACAGTGGGATCTTTAACTGTGCCCGCCACAGGGTCTCTTTGCCTCGGCCCACCACATACACACTCACAGCAATCATCACTCACACACACACACACACACATACACACACACACACAAACACTCATGCACACATGCACTCTTGCACCGGCAAACATATGGAGTACTACTGCTTCCTCCTGCTCTGGATCTGCAGCCAGAATATAGGTGAGTGAAGTCTGTTTATGTCTGCTTATGTGTGTGTGTGTGTGTGTGTGTGTGTGTGTGTGTGTGTGTGTGTGTGTGTGTGTGTGTGTGTGTGTGTGTGTGTGTGTGTGTGTGTGTGTGTGCACTGAATGCATCCCTACATGCTTGTGTTGTGCTGGTGTTTGAATCAGACCTTCTGTCTCTCTACATGCAGCTTTGCAGTATAATAATGGCACTCTAATTGTTAGTTATACTTTGATCCGTTCCAACAGCAACTGGAAACTTTGAGCATGAAGGTTTTTTTATGTGCACATATATTCTGCACTTGAAGTGTCCAATAATATCAGAATATCTTCAGTGAATGAATGGCTGCCTGTGGGAGTGACATCATAACCTGACATCTTGACCCAGTGTCATGTTAAGAGACAGGAAGGGCAGAGCTCAGTGGCTTTACTGAGTTGATGCTATCTTTTCACAGTCAAGTTTCCAGCAGCTGAAGAGTTGTTGGTGCTCAGCCAGAACTTTGGTCAATCACCAGTGAAATCACTATACCAGTTAAATGACATCATCCTGTCGATTCGTCAAGAACAGAAAACACTCGTCGCTGTGGAAGTCAGTTACAAACAAGTTATTTTGTCATATCATTTTACAAGAATTGTTGTACTTTAAAATTAAATTAGTTTAATTGCAAAATAATACCTTACATTTTAACATAAGTGTTGCTTTATGTTAGCCCTAGCAACTGTATAAGGTTATTATGTAAGGTCTGTGTGTAGTTCTGGAGTTCATCTGATCTCTAGTGTCCAAAAACTGTAAATGCAGCTTTAACTTCCATTAAATCAAGTAATATTAAGGTAAGTAAAACCTAGTTGACACTAAGGCAGATTCATGCTATGGTATCAGTTAACTCAGTGGTGGAACAGAGTTAAGCACGCTTATACAGCCTCCTAAACTTTATTTGGGACGTGACCATTGTATAATTGCTACCATGTAATTTGATGTTTACCTGTGAAGAAAATAACTGGTTCTTCAGTAATAGCAAATTTGTTATGATTATTCCAGTAACTGATTAGCATCGTAATGTTAAGTGCACTCTTCACCTTCTACATCAATATGGAACTCTTCACGCCAGCTTGATGATCCCTGATGGAGTGGCCACAGTGGACGTCCATTAAATCGAGGAAATTCTAAGTTTACATAAGAAATAAACTTGAGTTGACATATCCTGCGGGAATAGTGCTTGAGAGGAGATGTTTCCCCAAAACTCTGGTGAATGTATGCAAGAAAGACAATGTCCAATTTAAGTCAAATAGTTGTTTCCTGAGGCAAATGCCACCCAATGTTTAGATGTGTCGTCGATATGAGATGGCCCTACTCAAAGTTATCTGGATGGGATTGATGCAAAAGTCCCAGGATTCTACAAACAGCAGACAAAAATGCAGCCTCCGTCTTATGTGTCTGCCAAAACATCTCCCACCACAGCCAGCATCAAGTATTTCTCCACAGACTCCAGCTACATGGTCAGTTGTCTCTGAGGCACTGAGGCATCAGTCCAGAACTTGTTTCCAGCGAATTCCAAAATCAAACCAAATATTTACAAAAGACATATCCTCTCCTCCACTTCTTAGTTGTTTGTTATTTTCCAAATGTCTTTATAGAAGATTAATTCATATTTTTCTTCTCAAATAAATTCCTGTCTTGTAGACCTCAGCATTAACCCCAGGATGATGCAGCCTAACAGACAAGGAGTGAATAATGCTGCATTGTTGTGAAAGCTGTACAGCCACTGTGACAACATGCACAGCACTCGATAGAAACTTTGGCCAACACACAGTGTGTTTAAACGATGTGGTTGCAGTCCACAGTATGTCGAGCTCAAAACTTAACCATATGGAGTTCTCTCCTGTAGCGCCGCATCAGATGCTTATGGTTTTACTGTGCATTAATGGGTGCAGTCGGTTTGATTAGCTTTAGAAAATACTTTTGGTGCCTTTTATTCGCTCTCTGTCTTTCTCCTACTTTCCTCCTGTCTAGATGTGTTTCTGTCCTTTCCAAGACTGTTACAAATCACCATTGGAAAATAACATTAGTTTTAAGTTGTTGCAATGTTACGGTGAAGGATTGGTTTGGATTAGCAATATAAACAACTCGGTTAGGGTTAAGGAAAGATCACGATTTGGGTTCAAATAAGTGCTTGATTAAGGTTCCGTGAAACCAAAGTTGACTGTCATTAGGATACAGGAAGTGAACAGCGATCTCTAGTGTTAGTGTCCAAAGTTTTGTTGACACCTCCAACCACCTTGACCTCTTCCTTATGCACCTTTGTGGCTTAATAATAATGTCAACCACCCTTCTCCTTTGCTATTCACTGACATGACTAATAATTTCTGCTGTCTCTAAAGAAAACTGTTTTCCTGCTGCTAAAAATGTGGTTCATGGCATGGTTCATGGTGGGACTGAACAACATTGTAAATTTGCATAAAACAAAACCGCTGGTTTAAACACCTCATAAGTTATTGGAGTTTGATCAATTTTGATTGGTTTCTTTGACGGCCTTCACATTACAAATTGATTTATATAAAAGAAAATCTTGATTAGGGTGTTAAACCCTTGACTCAAGCTTTGTGTTAAATGTCCCGCATGATTTTAATAGACACATTTAGTTTAAAACGTCCACATTCCATTGCCTTTTTATAAAACCAATTAAATGTTATTAACTTATTTACAAGAACTTGTTTTTATTGAAAAACCCTCCTGGGACATCCAGCAATCGCAGGTATTTACTGTTCCTCTGCCAACATATTTGGCAGGAGGTTGTGTTTCACACATCTCTGTTGTTTTCTTTGTAAGATATGTTGATTGATTACAACTGGTCCAAGTTTATATATATAGTTTGGTCAGGGATTCCTTCATGCTTTCATGCTGTGTCGATATGCCTTTTGGATCTTTCATCGTCAAGATCCTATTTTCAGAAGTTAGCCCCGTCTGTTGGCATCTCCTGAAAATACATATGTCAGTAGCATATATGGCCCTTGGATATTCAGATATCAAGGGATCAGTTCGTATTAAAATGTCTCATCAAAATGAAAAACAAAAATGGTTGAATTACTGTCATATGTGCTCATTAATCAGTAGTAGTAGTAGTTTTACATCATTTAAAGGCTGATGAAGTGTTAGTGTTGCAGTTAGTTAATGTTACACTTGCCAAAAGCAATTACTGCACTACTTCTGAGTAATTCCTCATCATGTCATTTCTGTAACAACAAACTTACCGCTTACTAATTCACGTGTCTTGACAGTGTCATGTTGTTGTGTGTGGCAGCTGATGGTGCACGTCTTATTTTGCGCTGCAATAGAGACTTGGTTTGAATTCCCAAAGGGCTTGTTGTTGGCTAAGCGGGTCAACAGCTTCTTAATCAAGTGCCGAGTTGGCTGCTGTGTACTGGGAACATCTGGTTTTATACCCCGTGCCTCCAAGGGTATTTACGTTGGCGTTGGGTGAATGTGATATGAGATGCCAAAATCTTTGAAAGTGTGTTGTCAAGTGTGAAGTATCTTTCCAGAGAAAACCATTGTAATGGAAACCCAGCATGGATCAATGGAAAAAAAACAGTACACTGTTTCTTTTGAGTTGGATTTTATGTTGAGTTCTCATATTTGTGGAAAGTCAAATGCAGTCGTAATGCAGTTATTATACACATCTACAGGATGTTTATTTATAAATCCTAAACCATATTACACTGTGTAAATTCATAAAAGAACTGCATCATGCGTGTCTGATATGAGGATGCTTCCAAGCCAACCGGCCCGGCTGCTGTATGTCAGTTGGTCTGTGGTGGAGCTCCTGCAGCTTGGTGTTGGGCCAAAAGCAGCAGCGGACTATTGTGGGTCGCACAGGCAGCTTGAGGTTTGTTTATCTGGGCCTGTAGACACGAAACCCAGCAAGACCCTGACCCTGTGTTAGAAGCTGCTGATATAACTGGGAATATTAAATTGCTCCACCACATTAGTAGCTTGAGATGGAAAGCGGATCACCTCCGTTCTCATGCTTTCACCCGACACTTTCCGATAGCGTTCACTCATTTCTTGGTCAGACTTCAGTCTTTCTGGGATTTAATCTCGTGACATTTATTTAAAAGGCTTAGTATTCATCCGAGCATTAAATCTGCTACCAGAACTGTTAACGTTCATGTCCTCCAGTTGAACAACGATGGAGAGACTTAAAAATGGTGCAGCCCACTTCCTGTCATCTGTAAAATGTATTTTTTCTGCACCACAAGAGTAACCTACTGATTTTCATTTATTTTCATGCACCTGTCTGTTCCAAACAATCTAATTCCAGTCACCCCTTTTATGTTTCAAGATAAACAGAAACTTCAGGAGGATGTTTGGGGGTGGGATCAAACACCAGCTGAACATGTGAGCCATTCATACAACAGGAAATGAGCGATGTGGAGAATGTGTCAATATTTACATGAGCAGTCTGCATGGCAGCGATGGCCATTTATTTCAATGGAGGTTTTCATGAAACAGAACAAATGGTCTATGGTTGTGCCAATCAAGGTGTGATAAACTCCTGGTCCCTTGAGAAATGAATGACTCATTCACTGGTTTTGACACAGATACTTACTGAAGAACTGTGGGAGTAGATATTTGGTTTGATATTTATTAAGACAACCTAAATATGCTCCAAAATATTCAGTATCTCAGGAATGCAGACAACTTCACATTTCTGTTGGAGGAATACAGCTGCTCAATAGGTAACCTCTCCTTTGCTTTTCAAAGTGCAAACAATGCTCACCCAAACAAATATATGCTGTGTAACAAACAAAACGTTGTAGCTGAACCGATTTTCTGCAATAATGTATTTTAGAACTTAGACACTTTTAATCCCAATTAAAAGTAGTGTCATGTTTGTAACATAGATATTTTGATTGGAGCTATTTTGATTCCATTTGACCTACTGATGAAAGAAACTTTAAAGATTTAACCCCTATTCTAATGTCATAATTCAATTCCCCAGTGCTTACCAAATATATTGAAGAGTCCTTTCGCCCTGGATAGTGTCAAATTGGATTTCTTATTTGGTAACAACTGTCTTTTAGCTGGGGGTGGAGCATCAGAGGCTTGATTCTTAAGTGTAGGTGAGGCTCACCTTAATTTCATGATGCTATTATAGTGAAAATGATTCCACAGTTCATTCAGAAAATCTGTTAGATAACAACCAAAACCATTGGTAGTTACCAGCCACGACGCTGGTATTGTTTGAGACTGTATGTGAGTCTTCATGCCAACATGTCATCCTGGAGACCCTCAACTGTAGATGGAACTACCACTGAGGCGGTTTTGAGTACTTTGCAAGGTGTTCATTTTTCTGTCGACAGATGTTGCCACCATGATAGCGACACAACCTTCCAAGATGCAGTCATAAACCTTAACGGGTGTTTGGTTGAGACCAAAATGAAGGCAGAGATTGAAGACTGGTGTGGTCCGAGAAAGTACGTCCGTAAATAGGCGGATAGGAGGTGTGGAAGGGGCCAATTGTCTTCTATTATCAATTCTAAATATGTATTAAGACAGAACATAAAGTGACATTTAGAGGTGGCACAATTTCTTATTACTTTAATGTAAAAGATGTGATCAGACGCAAATTCACCTTGGCATCTGACACTGATGAAGTATACTGGCAGCTTAAGGGACCCCTAAAGCCCCTAAAGCTAAATCTTACTTGGTGTTGTACGTTGCCAAACCACAAATGGCTACATGACAAGCTCTTGTATTTGACACGGTTCCAAACCAACACATTGAGACTGAGTTGACAATCAACTAATAAAAAACACACAAATTCATCTATCAACTTGTTGGTCTATTGGTAAGGTTTGTCTCCATCCAGCTAACAGTTCAAACTCTGATAGTTATTGTTTTTCATGGATAGCCAAGAAAAGCAAAAAGCTGTAGTTTTCCTAATGGCAGACTGGTACACATTGTCACGTCTGGGGAGTTTTTGGGACACACAGTCCTTGACACCGACTACTGGGTAACATGGGTTTCTCAATTTATCTTGGCAATGAAGATGAGTATCACTGGGATACAAGTGAAAACAGATGGTCGTCTCACAATTAATGGGCTATTGGATAACATGGCAACAATCTTTAAAAGTAAACAAATTAAGAGACTCAAACAGTTTTCTCTGCATAGCAGTGAGTAATGGCATGATTATTTTATTCATATATATTTTATGTAATATTCTATCTTGCACGATCACATACTTGTGGCTCATTAGGTGTGTAGAGTCAGCTTACAAACTCATAAAATAATCATAAAGTTTTTCACTTTTAACTGACATCATTACAAGAGAACCCAGGTACAACTGTCTTGAATTTGACCTCAGCTGTCCTCTGTTGAGGGTTAATTTGAAGTTTACATGCTTTCCAACTTTGTTGAGCATTCCTTCACCTCGTTGTTTACACTTTACAGTTTCCTCATGCAGGGGGAAGAAAAGGGCTCACTTAACTTGACGTGACCCCAGAGCCTCCCAGATGGGGAGTGAACTGAGAGTGGGGATGTTTAGCGTGAGGGCGAGGGATTGAATGAAGCCTCCTCTTGTGTGGACAAGAGCCACAGAGATGTAAGAAGTGGGGGAGTTTGTGGTGGTTTAGAGAAGAAGCTTTTGTGCTTTTCAGCTCAGCTGTTTTACTTAAACTTTATTTTTAAGCAATCATCTTCAACTCCTACAAAACAAACCTGTGTCTCATTAAGAATCAAGTCTGCTTAACTTTCCATCCTACTTTCCTGCTTTGGCTCTGAAATGTAATAGTTCTTAATCTAACTTGATATATTTTGGGATTCGGAGTATCACTAATATCTAGTGTAAAGGTTAAATGATCCTTGGCCACACAGTAGCTGAAACATCAATGGAGCATCACTGATCAACACACACACTCCCGAGGAGTCTGGCAACTGGTGAGACAGAGATCAACAGGAGATTAAGTAGAAGACAGATGAACGGAGAGAGATGGATTGAGAGGAAGTCAGAGTGGTAGACGATTACGTTTTTTCCCCTTCTCCTCCGCCAAAAGGAAAATCTCATCACCTCCAAGTCCTCACACGGACTCCTCCGCTTTTGATGGAAATTTAAAAAGCCAAATAATGCCATCAGAATTAATGGGCCATAACGGGTAACTTTGTGACATGCAAAATCTGGAAAAAGAAATACCTTCTGCGATTTAAGTGAAAGCAGACTGTTCACTGCTCTTTTCTACCACCTAGTAAGCTGTCAAAAGATGTGACAGAAACTTAAGTACTCAATTGTGAAAACGGATTCGCTTTGATGAGGTCCAGCAGCAGCTTTAACTTTAACTTTTTACCCTCTTAGTACATGTCAGGTTACACTTCTATTAACTGCTTGCTGAGCTTCCTTACCAATCTTATTATTTCCCCTGTTGTTACAGTGAATAAAGACCTATCAAGCTTAACAGGAACAGTGTTGTTCCTTAATTTCATTGTCTCTCTCTCAATTTTCTAGTGATGTGGTGGTTCATTTTTATACTGTGATCCGTAGACTTAAGCTTTTATCTTTATCTTTTTAATCTGTTTTTGCTTCTGAAGCAGTTTGACATCCTGATATATCCTTCAAACACATATTCTAGACCTATACCTTTTGTCAGATTCCTTTCTGAAATCACCTTTTCGTTTTTCCCAAAAATGTGATAATATTTATTCAGTGAGTGCAGTTAGTGACAGTGTGATGGTGTAGAAGTGGTGGGCGGGGCTTAGCAAAGGGTCCATTGCAATTTCAAGATATTAGGTACTGATATGGTGCAGGTTTTGTTGTAATTTCTTTAAAGGCCTTGTCAGCTCCCTCACCTCTGAAATGTAAATCACAGATTTAACATCTGTCTTGCAACAACTGGCCTACGTTATATGTCAGAGTGGAGCCTGTCAAAAAGTTATTTTGGCAGGAGAACCTTGGTCATGTAGCTGGTCACTATGATACTACACTACTTAACCAAAAGCCCTCTGAGTCTCCAGATGTCTGACGGAAGAATGTCAAATGTGACAGACAGCTCAGCTGCTCTGCAACACGTATTAGATAAATATTTGTTTTATTTATAAAGGAAGTCTGTGTTTAGACTGGGACAGGGGGACAAACAGACACGAGGTAGAGTAGGTATTCATTTAATGATGAGTTAGGAAGAACTTGCAGCTGTTTGTTTCCAGATGTTGAGGTCTAATCAGTGTTAATGTAAATATTTATTTCAGTACAAACATCCATGAAGCTGTTGAGATACTACCACGAGGCACTGAAAACTAGATGTTCTGTATAGATTATACCAATGCTATAGAAATAGGTAATGTCCCGTCATTAATGCCATCTCCTCATGAAAATTGTCTTTTTCTTTTTCAAGGCCTCCATGACTGCTTCAATATCGACACAAAGAACCCGAGGATCATCAAAGGCCCTAAACAAGCCCAGTTTGGATACACTGTTCAGCAACACGTGGCTGCAGGAGGAGAAAAATGGTAAGAGGCCGATATGATTCATACACTTCTGCAATGCAAACTATTAAACCTGGTTAATGTTTTTGAAGCTGTAAAGAATGGGCAATTTGACAAAAGTTGTGTTCTTTAAATCAAATAATGTCAGCAAATGGACAGTTTCTGTATTGACATTATTATGTATTCTGACACCAAAGTGATCACTTAAATTACAGTTTCAAACTGTCAATCATCTTTTATTACATACATTTTTATTATTATAATGCATATTATTAGCTTCTATAAAACAGCCAGAATGTATTTGTTTGTGATATATGGCTATGATTAAGAGATCAAGTACATTATGATTGTAAAACACAAAAGACAAGCCGTTAGTGCTAACAGACTGTCTGACTTGGCAGTGACACATTTTTCCCCAGAAAGATAGTGATCTACTGTTCCCCTACTGTGGTGTGTGCAAAGTTTCCTCCCATTAATTTGTACTTGCAAAACAAACTGTAGTTCTGAGCTGGATACCTCTCATTCATCATGTTACCTCATAGCCAAAACCGACTCCTGATGCACACTATTATTAGGCCAACTGGCTCCGTGTGGTGGCCAAAATTAGTCCCTGGCTTTCCCATAATCTCTAGTAGCAAAGTGCTAGTAACATGCCAAATTCCAGCTGTGCTTCTGTGTTAGTGTGTATAAATCATTAGTTTTGTTTGTATATACATTTGTATATGTCTGTTTTTTTCTATCTGACTTTATTAGCTTCCAGACTGCCTTTCCCAGAAAAATTATAGTGTTGGTTGTTTGTTTAAATGGTTAAAACAACCTTTTGTTTACAACTTCCGGACAAGTAAATAATGAGTCATTCCTAAGTAGTTTCATTAGTTAGGGTGGATGCTTAGGTGTACAAGGCATGTGATAACGACGATGGTTTGCATCTTGTCTTCTTCCAACAATCAACCTTGTTTTAACCATGAAAGTAAAATTAAAAATAACCAGAAGTTTCCCTAACCCCCTAGCACAGTCTCAGTTACAACAGTATCAGCTAGAAAAAGCACTACATGACTGCATAAAGTGAACTAGGTAGTAGTTCATTCATTCACTTGAATAGGAACGACGTGGGAGAGATGGCTCTAGAGCAAATAAACACAGGGCTGTTTGGCAAAAAAGTCAAACATTGCTCAACTTTCGCAGCAATGCCATGTAGATTTATTTGAAAAAAAAGACTTGCAATGGCCAATTAAAGACACACAAACTAACTTGCTGGTACATTGTAAAGTGAATGTGTTATAATTATTTACGGACCGTATGAAACATAAAATGATTGCTGCCATGCTAACTTTCCAGAGCACTAAAATCCTTTGTCAGGAAACTGAAGTGCATTGTTTTGGCATCAGAATCATAGTCACAATTATGGATCTGGACTCAAACTGGACTTTTTGGATCATATTTACATTGTCTTACAACTACCTTTTTTAATATTTACCTTCAAACGAACATCAACTTGATGCAAACTCTACTGAGTAAACTGTGTGTCCAGCTAGTGGTTATCAACGATCTAATGGGAAACTGTGAACCTTAACCATAAGGGTGAGAGAAAACACGTTGTAAAAGCGTTGTAATCTAGTTATTGTTACAACAACATTGTGGTAGAACTTTGGCTACAGTTTATCTGTCATGGTTTATCTCAAAGAACAGCTCAATGTTATAATTCTAATCTGTACACTAACAACTGCTCTACTAACACAATGGGACCAGTGTACAGCATACACAGTAAACACCATACTGGGTTTACTGTCCCGTGCTGATCGCTTTAGATGGCGTTTTATCCATCACCCTTGTGTGTGTGTGTGTGTGTGTGTGTGTGTGTGTGTGTGTGTGTGTGTGTGTGTGTGTGTGTGTGTGTGTGTGTGTGTGTGTGTGTGTGTGTGTGTGTGTGTAAGAAAGAAAGAGAGTATTGTATTCATATAAAGAAGCCCCAAATTATTGCACTTGGCAATGAAATCACTATATTCTACTGCTTTATCTAATGTCTGTTAATAACATCCAAGTAAAAAATAGTTAAAGCTGATTGAGAGCAATCCAATTTTTAGTAAGTTGGGCCATTTAAGACAGTTAAGGGGTTAAGATTTAATTGCAGGTGTGTTTTTACATCTCACTTCCCAGAGCTTGTGGTTTTTCCGAAAATCCAGTTTGTAATAATGCAAATGAAATGGCTGATTCAGCTTTTTACCTCAATGAGTGATAGATAGTCACTTAGTAGACAACTATTTAAATGAAAAAAACTTTAAGATTATTACTCGTATCGCATTCATACTTCATGGCAAGTATGTCTGGTGTCTTTTTAAGTGTCAACAAATCTTGTGAAAAGACCAAAAAAAACAATGAATTGATCCTACTACGGATGTCCTTTTAGACATCCTGATGTGGCTTATTATTTTGTATTGAGCCAAAAGACTCCATGAAATATCCAATAAACAATAAAAAATTCATCATTCCGTCTCACTGTTTCACTGGGTGACATGTCCCTTCATTGTAATGAACATGGGCACTGAGTTGATCCAAGAAACACCGTCCTGCTTCTATAAATACTAACTAACACACCAAATATTTTTATATATATTAACCTACAGCTAAAATAGTCCCTAACAAATGCATAATTTACTCGTGATTGAGTAATTTCTCACAAACTACAGAGCCTTTAAAAAAGCGTATAATCATATCCTGTTTTAAAAAATGTTCATCTTCAGTAGGAACCACACACATAGTTGGTTCTGGTCTTTTCATTCTATGTGCAATGATATAAATGCTGAATAGCACTAGCCTTATTCTTTTAGGTCCAGGTGAGTGTCTCCAAACCTTTCCGTTCTCAGTGTTCAGGCAAAGACAGTCACAAACTTGGAGAGTGAAGTGACAAACTATCAGGAGCTGCCAGCTCACAGATGTCAAAGTCTTCCTTTGCACATGTCAATGACCGAGTGGATTACACCGTTAAATCTGAGTTCTTTACCATTCGGAGCAACCGTGAGAGCCAACCATGACTACCAGAACTAAGAAAGGTCTGATGAGGCTGATGTGTGTGGAATAAAGGTCACCAGGGACACTGCTTGAACTGAGGTAAATGTCTGAGAACGAGCAGAGAACACTTGCAGTGGAAGAATAGTGCAGACCAGACTGTGAAAACAGTGTCTAGCCAAAAGGAGCTACAGGGATTGGGGGTTTTGGCTTCTTTATGAAATGCTCATACATCTGGTATGAAAGTATCTTTATTCATGAGCAATAATGTGGTGGAAAGTCTTCTAATTAATGCAAGAAAAGAAAACATTTTGGTAAATGTCTCTTATTTTTATATAAAAATGTTTTAAAGAGTTGTCATGGCTATTTATTATACCGGCAATTGAACCTACTGTGACCCAACTTTTAAATTACTTTCCTTTCTCTCCGTCATACAACGTGCTCATCCAGCAGAGTTTAGTTTCAAAAATATTGTTTAGTCGGTGCAGCAGTGTGCGTAGGTGTGTGTATATGTGAACACACAGCTGCATGCACAAACTCAAGCTGTCAGGGTATTTGTGTTTGTGTCTGTGGGAGTGAGTGTGCGATGCATAGTCTGACAGTGCTCAGCTGGACTCAGGAATGTTGCAGGATCTGACAGAGATGTGAAAACACTGTGCTATTGAGTGTTAAAAGGATCATTAAAAGGATTAAGAAATAGTGTTGTCTTAATTTGTTTCATCGACATCCACACATCTAAACCAAAGATGCTGCTGAAGATAGTTTTATATACTGTATCACTAGTGGGAAGTTGCCCAAATGATGATAGCATCCACTCTTTATCAGACAGTTGTAGATGAAGTATTCAGATGAACATAAAAATGCTCTATCACATTGAAGTACTGCTTTCAAAGGGTACATAAGTACATGTACATCAGCAATAGTATAGTATAGTATTCGTTTTGCAGAATGCCTTTGTTACGGTGAGTGTTATAAATTATATATTTGTACATTCGGATCTTACTTTTCATTGCTTTATATACTGTTTGTTAGATTTAATTATACTGCATGTTTATACTTAATTCATATATTTGTAAATCATATTTTCAATTCACTCTAAAATGAATTAGAAGTATAAAAGGATTATACAATGGCAATACTCAGACTTTTGCTTGAATACAGTACTTTTATTCAGTTGTTCTCCATCACTGGTTCCAGATCAGCGTCATGCCGCTGCTGTGATGACTTTGGCTCCACATGTCACCCATTTTCATGTGTGTCAACTAAGAGGTTCGAGAGGGATTTGTGTTTGTTTTCCCCAAGATGAATGTGTGGATGAGTCAATGATCTACGCTGATTATGACACAATCTTCTGTTTTTGATTTCAAGCAATAAAAATAGTTATTTGAAGTGCCAGACAGCAGCTCTTTGGTGGAACATGTGCTTAACAAGTGTCAGAACTTCAGGGGGTTTTCCTGCTCATTGTCTGGTTTTGTGTGTCCTGATCTTTGTAGTCACTGTATTTACGACTTCACACTTAGATAAGTCAATTCGGAAAATGTTTTTGAGTGATACACTTATAAGGAATTGGAATGGACAGTCTACACTATCCATGGACATTCATTACTTTCCCCTCAAGTAGTTTCACCTCAGCTGAGCTTTCGAGAGAATTTAAATTGTTGCAATCACGGATGTTGCCTGTGAGCATCTGTGCTAGACTGCAGCGCTGTCAACTTTTCCAGTCTGATTTCTGAAAACCCTCAGTTCTGTGTTTGGATAGGGACAGGATCACAGCTGGAGGGTGACTGTTAAAAAAAAAAGCTTTTTTAAGATCCAAACCTGAAGTAAGAGAGGAATCCAGATAATTTAAAAGGCTTTATCTGAGGACCTAATTAATGAAGTACTGTTTGTTAATTCCAGTGTTCTTTGAATCATTATTTAAAAGAGATTCTGTGTTTCAGAGATACAAAATAACTATGTGTAGAAGAAAACAATTTTTCCACTTATCCAAGCATGTGGTGTTTAAGTGAGCAGGGAAAAAATGACTATTTTCACAATATTTGTCTTCAGATACATCGAGACTTTGCGACATCTTTGTCAGGTCTGTTGACAGTTTCTGTCCATGAGTGCTCATAGAGCTACCAAGTTGATCAAAGGTCAAAATGTCAAGAATGTGTCTTTTCCTCATGTGTCTACTGAGCATTATGGGTCTCTAAACACTCTGCCAGAGCGGACACTCCTTTGGGGAGCTGAGAAGAGGCCACTTCACCTCCAATTGGCGAAAAGCTTGGGTGTTTAAACCTGATGGGGCACACAAACCTGCATTCTTTCTTCATACACCACAGAAGCCTCCCCCTTTCTATTCCCCACTGTTTATTTTTCTACAGTTGTAGCAGGTCTCATCATTGGAGACCTGACCTTTACTCTTTAGCTCAGTTACCAGTCGCACACCACAAAGAACAACAGGGAGTCTGTGAAATCTTTCAGCTCTGGCCTTAAATAGTGTTCCTTTTATTTAGCTTGTTTGTAAAGCTGCAAAGAAAAGTGTCTTTACACCTCCTGAGCTCGGTAGGAAAATAGAATTCAATCTATTGATTTTAAGTTTAGACAAAAAACTCATCATCGTCATGTCATTGTAAAGCCCACGTTGGACGATAGATACCTATCACATTGAATATAGTGAAAATAGGACTCTACTCTTTGAGGTTGAATCAGGCACAACAATTATTTGAGCTAAATGATCAAAATGACAAAGACTTTAAGCAGATAATGTTTACCACATTCACTGTCTTAGCTAAGCGTGTTAGCATGCAAACATTGGCTAATTAGCATTAAACACAGGTTATATATGAGCTTAATGGGAATGTCATTAGTTTTGCAGGTATTTAGTCAATAACTAAAGTATTGGACAAATATAAATTGTTGCGTCAATTAAAGTTAAGCAATCATCAAGGTTTTAACAGTTCATCCTGAGGGGAAACATGATTGTCAAAAAGTGTGGCAATCCATGTAGATGTTGAGATATATGTTTTTGAGCATTTATAGCCTTTATTATGGGCAGAAGAGATAATCTTCTCTGAATCTCTAAGATGCATGGGCATCCTGGAGATGTTGAGTTTACTGGATAAGATTTTGAGATATTTAATTCTTGAAGAAAGTGATGGACTGACTGACCAACATTAGCTGGTAGCGTGGCTTAAAATACATCTCACAATGAGACATAGATTACTCATTGTTTGAGCTGAGAAACACCAACATGCTTTGTGGGACTAAAGCAACAAGCATGTGCGTCCTCATGAGTCACCCTGTCACTGTCTGGTCAATGCCCTCGCTGAAGTAGAAATGCTTAATGCATGTCTTTGGAAAATGATAACTGTTCATCAGAATTATGAGGCAGCATTAACAAAAGAACCAATATTCTATTAATGCAGACAAAGGGAATGTGATGAGCAAGCTCAAGTCGTGACATTGGAGTAGCATGCTCATGTTTGGGTCAGGGATGTGGTTTCACAGCGTATACATCTCTTCCCCTTCAAATATAAAAAACATTACAACATTAATGACAGCCTGTGCTTGGGGATTGGCGCTTTCTCAAAACCACCAAAATCCTGTATCCCCCGGTAACCATGGTAGAAAACGTCCACGCATTCGTTTTGGGTCAAGTTATTTCTCTCAGTGTCATTACCATTCCAGCAGCGATGATGCACCGTGGCTAGCATTCGACCCTAATGAGCTCTGGAACATGATTGTTTGAACAGCTTCTGGTGAAACTCAGGAGGTCCCGAGGCGGGCGTCCAAGTCAAAGCCAACAATGGTCCCTTTTCATCAAGGTAGCTGTATCCTGACCTGAACTCGTGCTGCAGCGTCTCCTCTTGCCAATGGACGGCCATAACTGAAGTCATAATCATGATATTAATAGCTATGAAAATATGAGCACTGTTGGAGCCACTGTGGTGAAAATGACTTCCAGAGTCTGTGAGACTTTAAAAAGTTGGCTTCAGGTGCAATAACACTGAAGCTTACTTCCACACGAGTCGCTCTTTGATGTGAGCTGTTGGATTGTTTGAACATTTCCTCTTGTCCTCATTGCTGTTTAAAATGTCAAATCAATTCTGTATATATTCCCTTGATATACCACACATCACTTGTACAGCTGCCCTAAAAGAAAATAAACAAATAAAGATAGCATGCCAAATTACATAAAAAAATAAATTCAAGACTGAAATTTGGTTCTTGACCCTGAAAACAGTAGTTTATCAAACAATCACACCACAAGGTGTGACTTCTGCTCTTATCTGTTGTTGTTCTGACCTTATCAGGTGAATGGTGGTTGCAATGATGAACCCAATCCTTTGAATCTTAAGGAATGTGTGCTGCAACAAATTCATGAATAATACCAAAAGGAAATGTTACAGGATCATCAACAAAGTGTATAATTATTACATTACAATCCCTAGGGCACCTTCCTCTGAAATCATGAACGTCATGTTTTGTCCTACCAACCTAATGCGATTATATAAGGAGAGTTTCTGAATACACAGATTTTTGTTACCAATTTGTTTTCTTTGGAATTTAGCGTGAGCTTGGGGATCATAAACCTGACCGAGAAATCCTTAAATTCAATATCTGTCATTCTTAAATTGTTAGACTTTGACCTAGAAATCAATGCAGGAGGTTGTCCACGGTCTGCTTTTTCTATAAAGTGGTGTCGAGTGTCTTTCCTTTGGAGCACCACTGAACTGGGAATCGCTCCTTTGTCCCTTTGCCCCCTGCTTTCCCTGGGATTTTCACTTGGACTGCACAGTTGTTTGAATTCCTAGTTGACCAATTATATTTATTGAAGCTTTTCCCGGAATGTGATTAGTATACAACTTGCCATGGAATGCTTGAATCAGTCAAGTTTAGGAAATAAAAAAAGGGAAGTAGCTGCATAAATTCTTATGTCCAACATACAGCTGGAGGTAATCTACTGTGTTATTGCTGTTCTCCGTATTACTGTAAATGCTGCCATTGTTGCAACGTGTTTAATATTGTCTGTGGTTTGTGATGTATGTATTCCCCATGGAGAGATAGAGCTTCGGGCTGACTTGCGGTGTCATGTTACTCTATGTGTTAAAATACGTTAAAACCTGAGGCATTGAAACATCGAGCCTTGTGATAGTGTTGAAATGTAAAACTAGAGAAGCATTTAACCTAAAGGTATCGCATGATAAACAGACACATAACATGGCATAGTGGGAAACCCTGCGGGACTTATATGGAGATCATCAATATTAAATAAAACGTTTCTGTGAACACTGTGAGTTCTTATCTCTGACATACATGTGATTTATGGCTCCCTTCAAGGCTTTTATGCACTCCATCAGTCCTGAACTAAACATTCCAGATGACCCTATGTTCTTCATCACATAAAGTCATCTAAACCCTTTTAGTGACATTTATAAGACCACACTGACCCCACACAGGAAACCCACTGGGAAGTCAAGTGCTGGACAGACTCCTCACTAACACTACGTCATGTGGAAAAAAATGTCCAGCAATCCCACCTCACTGCTTTCTGAGGAAATCTTAATCCTATGATGGTCTATGACGACTGATTTAACTTTAAGCTCTCATGAAATTGAATAGTGCTTTCCTGACAGTCCTCAATGAAAGCATCATTGAATGGAATGATGAAAAATAAATAATTGCAAAACTACTGTAAAGGGATACTTGATCAAAGCCCTAAAGGTAGCACCTACAAATAATCTTCATATAGAACTATCACCTTACTTTTCCTGGACCATGACATTTACATTTTTGTTCTTTAGTTAGAATCAACTCAACTGAAATTTCTAAATAGAATGAACATCAGGGAAACAACTAATAAAACAAAAGGATTAATACTTAAAAACTAAGGTTTTAACATAACTTTTAGTTAAACGTTTAGTTATTGCTGATTTTAGTGCTAAACATCAGCATTTTAGCCCTGTAATTGTGAGCTTGGTAGCATTGAGCTAACAACGCTAGGTGCTAGGTTCAGCCATTGACACACTGGCAGTAAAAATGGTGTAGATATGTTCTATTCAATATACGTGACAAGATATGCGTGCTTCCTTATATTTGGCTAATACAAAATCCTTTTCATGCGGTAGTTCAAAGGAGATATGGTCTAACCTTGAGGATCTGACTGGCAGCAGATGATTGGTTTTACTGGGTGAGACCGTGTGGAACTGTTTAGGACATGATTAAACATGCTTAGTTAACCTCCTGGGATAAATTAACATTTAAAATCTTCTAGGTCAGCACATGTGTTTTGTGTGACATATTCTCTCAGAGGATTAGATTCTAGACAAAGACTTACTCTTGGACAGAACGAAAGCACACTTTAATATAAATATATATATTCAGTGACCCTAACTGTGGGATTTTGTTTCTTTGCAGGTTATTAGTGGGTGCTCCGTATGAAATGAACGGCCCTTACCAGACAGGGGATATTTATAAATGTTCACTGGGCCGACGAACCAATGGCAACAGTTGTTCCAAGCTCAACTTAGGTATAGTATCACAAAACCGCACTCAATTTTTCACCAGAGAATCACAAGATACTTTACACGCAGCAAAAGTCATGACTGCAAATCATCTGGATAAATGTGTATGCATGTATATGTGGTTATATGTCTGCACGCTTTTCTGCATGTTTCTCAGTACACATCATGGTGGCATGTGTGAGACAGCAGTGTGGGTACCATACCAATCATTCCACATTTTACAATGTTTTTTAATTGTTTATGGACATTTCCACATGTGTGTTATACCACTCCTCTCACCGCACACTTCTTCATACCAGTTGCACATGTGTTGTGCTGGTTAGGAAGGCACAAGTAAACGTTTAGGTCTGAGGATGTAGACGATGCTTTGGCTGCCCAGACAGCAATAACAAACCCCCAAAGTCCCAGATGGCGGAACTTCTGTTTGGTCTCTGAAGGATAGTGCATGTATTTATGTATATATATATATATATATGTATATGATCTGTGCATCCAAGATCCTCTCAGTGAGATTTATTTTCCCTCAAGGAAGGATATCTCTGACCAACGTATCCGAGCGAAAGGACAAGATGAGGCTGGGAATGACGCTCACAACGAACCCTAAAGACAACAGCTTTGTGGTTAGTTTGAAACTGATTGGATTTATCTTTTATAACATAAAGTGATGGTCTGTTGCTGCAGAACCTTTTGAGTAAGTAAGTAAGCACACATTTAATAAAATAGCAATCGTCAAAATGGAAAAAAGAATCCCACAAGATTGTCTTTTGATTACACGGTTGCATACTGCAGCTCTCCCTACGGAAGGTCTCTGAGAGCATGACTTCTGACTCATGACACGTTCTGTAATATGCTGAGGTCGATAATGTTGCTTGTATGAATGCTTTCTTTTATTTTTCAGGCCTGTGGGCCGCTATGGTCCTATGAGTGCGGCAGCTCTTACTACAGCACTGGCATATGCTCCAGAGTCAACGCAAGCTTCAAGTTCTCCAGGACGATTGCGCCTGCCTTTCAGAGTAAGCCGAAAAGTATTTTTTACTGTTTGACAAACAGACACAGACAGTTATTAGTCACAGAAGGGGTTTTTTTCCCCTTATTTATGTGTTCTCCATGTGTGCTCTCATGATTGAGTCTCATCCTTAAATGCGTTTCAGGATGTGAGACCTATATGGACATAGTGATCGTTCTGGATGGCTCAAACTCCATCTACCCCTGGTATGAAGTGCAGGCTTTTCTCATCCACATACTTCAGAAGTTCTATATTGGACCAGGTCAAATACAGGTGTGTAAGAGAAGAAGGAATACTAAAAGAAGATAAGATATATATTGGTAATGTTCATGTTGGATAAATTCAAATAGAGGACTTCATTTATACAAAAGTATTTTTCTTTATCTTTGCTAATTCTCTCTCAGGTTTATTGGGCCTATGATACGTTCATTAAAGTTTATTTTTTGTATGCTACTATAACAGAAGAAAATTAAATTAAATCGCTTTGATAACTGCAAGAATAGAGAGCACTTATTAATTATGATAGATTTTCATTGTGTCTCTTTGGACAGGTTGGAGTTGTTCAGTATGGTGAGAAAGTGGTCCATGAATTCAAACTCAGCGACTACAAATCTGTTGAGGAAGTGGTTAAAAGAGCGCGCAGCATCGACCAACGAGGTGGAGAGGAGACCAACACGGCTCTGGGCATCAACGTAGCACGGTACCATATCTACCTTTTTGTGCAACTGAACAACAATACTTCACTTCATTCTGTGATTCGTTTTACTGAACATATCAAACATGTTCTCACAGCTCACAAGCTTTCAAACAAGGAGGTCGACGCGGTGCCAAAAAGGTGATGATTGTGATAACTGACGGAGAGTCGCATGACAGTCCTGATCTCCAGCAAGCCATCGAGGACAGTGAGAAGGATGGCATCACCCGTTATGCCATCGCTGTGAGTCTGTTAGACCTATTATTAACCTGCATTAGATGGCTTACACTTTATGAGTTTTAACTTTGTTTCTGAAGGCTAATACATTTTCAGTGCTGCATTAAAACACTATAAACATTAATGAGCTCATTGAGTTCAGTGAATAATGAAAGCCAGAAACACTTGAGCACCTTCAAATACTGTATAACCGCAGTGGAAGTGCAATTAAAGCTGTAAATGAACTCTTCCAAACTACATGCTTCTTTGGTTTGAGCTGTTGCTGGTGCAGCCAATTGCACACTTGATTCCATCCACTGAAGTAATTTTGTTTAAAACCAACTGTCTTTGGTGACAGCAATAGCAGCAGTATAGAAAACCTAAATCCTCTGAAGCCTTCCGAGGAGCAGTATTGTTAACCTGTTATAGGGCTATTAAAATGTGACAGATTAATTCAGCTGGATGACATTCAAGTTATCCATACATGTACTAAAAGAAAGTTCTTATCTTCACAGGTCCTTGGCTACTACAACCGTCGTGGAATCAACCCTGAGGCCTTCCTCAATGAGATCAAGTACATCGCCAGCGACCCAGATGACAAACACTTCTTCAACGTGACAGATGAGTCGGCGCTGAAGGACATTGTGGACGCACTGGGAGAACGCATCTTCAGTTTGGAAGGTTTTGCCAAAAATTTATTAAAGCTACATTACATTCACTTGAGAGACATTTTTGTCCAAAGCTTATCATAATAAGCGCATTCCTCCTATAAAACTAAAAGTGTGTTCCGGGCTACAGTGCAACTTCTTAGGACTATGCAAAATACAAAACACAAAGACTCAATGTTTAGTGATTTTAGTATTTTATCTTTAACCAAAGGACGCATTGTTCCTCTGTGGAACAATATAAATTAACATAAAGTATCTTAAATAATCCTTAGATAAAGTTAGAGACTGATGATGGTCAAGCAAGCAATTTGAAGATAAATTCACCTCCATCTTCAACCTTGGGCTGTTGGAAATTGAGATTATGATTTTTAAAAAGGAAAACATTTTCTGTTATTTAATAAACAATTAATGAGAGGATTGGGGATTAAGAGATTATTCAGGCATGAACATTATCATTTATTGCATTGGTAATGCTCAAAGAAAAGCCTTTTAAAATTAGTAAATGAAAGATCTCTTCTATTTGTAATGTCCATATTGAAACTCCAAAGCCTTAGCTCTTCTAAGGTTCTGATTGTGGTTTGCAGCTTAAATTTCTTCAGAACTGTAAAAGACTGACTTGTTTACACAGGAACCAGTAAGAATGGGACAGCGTTTGGCCTCCAGATGTCTCAGGCTGGATTTTCCGCTCACAACGTCGAGGTGAGTCTGACTTCTGCTACCACGTCACCTCATATCATCTGTCAACTTGTAGAACGGCACACATTGTCTCAATTTCTGGCGCTTCATAACTCCTCCCCACAACCTGCCATTTATCACTTTCCAGTCCCCCCCTGAGGGGCCTGTTGTGTGGCCCCAGAGGTTTAGTTCATGCTGATTTAGGAGCCCCAGACAGAAAAGACAGGCCTTTTTCCACTTCAACCGTGCAGTGATGGGTAATAAGACACCACTTGTTCCCAAGGGAAACATACTGGTGAGAAGCTGAGGCAAAGATTGAGACAGTTCTGCTGCGGAATGGGTTGTTTTTCCACTGAGGTTTTTAATTGTATCTGAAAGCAGATAGTCGCAGGTGTGCTGGCTTTGAGGGTGACGCAGCTGGAGGAGGACGGAGATAAGACACAACTCCTCTCCTGTACCAGCTGTTCAAACCAAACCATTGATTTCCATTCCTCTCTTTCTGGCTTCGTCCAGACATTTGCTGATGCAACCACTTTGATTTTCCAGTTTCCCATCACAGTGGGATTAGTCAAGGGACAAATAAATATATCCCATTTAGGATACAAAAATAAATATAGAGCAGAATTTGCAGCTGGGTGGCAGGAATTGCTGGAAATTCAGTCCACAAGGCCGGATTCCAGAGATGCTCGACAGCACCAACCTGAGTGTTGAGAGTAAGATAACTTATTGGAAAGAATGTCGGGGCTGTAAAGTAGAAAACCAGTCCTAAAAAGCCCAGATGGTTTTGCTGAATGTGACTTTTGCCAACTCTGAAGGCTGCTTACGTCACATTCTATCCATATAGACTTCTCATGCATCAGCATACATTGCAGTTTCTCTGTCTGCTGTTTGTTTCGTTAACTGTCACAAAACAAAATAATCTCAAGGCTCCGTGATTATTTGGTAAACAGGTTCTGTATCTCACACAATACAGAATATACTGTACATCACATGTTTGATGAGCTGGTATATTGTGTATATATCCTCTATACACTTCTGTGTGTTTATGTACAACCACAAATCTGGCCACCTTACGATGCAACCAAGACTTGACATCTGAACCACAGCGAGCTCATGGCTTTACATCCAGATGAGGCTGAAATAGGTCACTGGTTTATTGGGTTGAACTGTTTTGGGGTTTCATTCATTTGCCATGGAGACCATTTTGACCAAAACAGACAACCACATTGGCGTAAAGCTGCTGTCAGAGAGTGACGTAGTGCGAGCGTTTCCATCTAGCAGGAAGGAATCGCAAACCTTCCAGCGAACGCTCAAATCCTGGAAAATGTGTTGTCGGCATATTGTGTACGGTAAAAAAAAAAACTGAGCTCATTAAGCAGAGCAACCCTATAATTACAGTGTCAGTGATACAATGTAGGGTGAACCATGGAAGATAGAAAATCCCTCCTCGCATCTGCAGTTAATAACACATAGATCAAGATTTAGACGTGATTTGATAATGGACTTTAAAGCCGACTTACTTTCTTTGCACACTGTGGTTTGTGATGGTGTGAAAATGTTCCATTGTAGCTTTTGCTACTGGTGATGAAGTAGCTGAAATGAATTCACTTCCAGCAGAAGTTTTTTAACATCCTGGAGAGAAGAAGTCTTAAATACAGATATGAATGAGAAGAAGTTTTCATTCACTTATTGCTATGTGGCAAAACATTTTACAGCTATGTTCCAATTTTAGCAATAAGAGGAGATACGGGGTTTGATCCTCGGAAAATTCCGTTTTAAGTTTTACTTAATGTTAATTGAATATATTTGGGTTTGGGACTGAAAAAAATAAGACATCACCTTGGATTTTAAGAAACTGGGATGGAAATTTTTCAATATTATTTTTCTGACATTTTGTAGACCAAAGGATTAATAGATAAATCTAGAAACTAATCTTCTGATTAATCGATAATGAAAATAATCGTTTGTTGCAGCCCTACAACTAGAAATTGTAAAAGTTTGGGGTGATATGTCTGTGTTATTGTGTTATCTTTCATCACCAACCATGCACAAGACATTTACCCGGTTACATTTGAGTATGGTTGTGATTGCGATTGACGATGATAGACAAACCCAAATAATATAACGTGTTTTAGTTGGGAGAGATTGATATTGTATCTCAAATTGGAAAATAGGATTCACAATGTTAAATACGACTCGGCAAAAAAGCAAAAAAGCAAAGCTGTACACTTATTGCGAAACTAAATATGATTTTGTTTTATGTTCTTCATAATCCTAAGTAAAGAAAGTTTGGTAAACTGCTCTTCATATTAAAATGGGCCAGTACACTGCTATAGAAGAAGAGAGTCTCATTTTTAGTTCATTCTTTCACTTTGAGACAATTGGTTTCTTTACAGCTCAAAATGTTGTAGCAATATCTGCATCTGAAAGCGATCGGATGCACTGCAGTAAAAAGAAAGGGCGATACATTCAATTAAGTTCATTCTCTTAAAGTGTCCACATGTGCAGTAAGAACCTCCCTAGTGTTTATCATTGTAACCAAGATTACGTCTCACCACACGGTCATTAATCTGACTGAAACTAAGGTGAGCCAAACACACAAGGTTTGCTCAAAACTGTGGTCACGCTTTGTTAAGTACCATGAGTGGATCATCAACATATACAGTAATTACCATATTGCGTGCATCTGCAGCACAGGCAGTACAACCACATCATCCTCTGGTACTCTGCTGTTTGTAGTATATAAATTAACTTTACCGCACCTCCCATACAGGACGGGATTCTGGTCGGTGCAGTCGGCGCTTACGATTGGAACGGAGCGGTGCTGAAGGAAACACGACAGGGGAAAGTGGTCCCTCCAAAGTCCTCCTACACTGAGGAGTTCCCTGAAGAGCTCAAAAACCACGGTGCCTACTTGGGTGAGTATCCCCCTAGAAATGATTTTAATGGAGCAGAAAAATCCTGACTGGATTGTGATTGATGTGACTATAATGTGAAAAGAAATGCAGAGAAAGTAGAATGTTGTAATTGTAATAATGAAGGGTACGCTTGAACACTGTTTATAACACCAGCCTCGTATTTCTACTGACATCTTCCTGTCCTGGTAGAAGACCTGTGGTTTAACATTAACGATATTAAGTGCAACCCATCTCTATTAAGTTTGCCCATTGCCCCAGTACTTCACATTAAATCCAACCCCATCTCACTCCACCACCACAGACCTCTGCTTTTAACATCAGCGGTTTGTCTCTGAGCTTATCCACCAGGCTGCCAATGGACCCATTCTAGACTCAATAGTAATATGAGGTGGAAGCATAATTTTGGACAGGCAGGGAGAAAGTTAGAGCTGGGAAAAAATGGGGCTAAGAAAATGTGAGATGAAGGTGGAAAAGTATACGGTGAGTAAGTGGAATTTTCAATGGGAAAAAGACGAAATAGAAGAAGAAATCTGAGAAACCTGAGAAACCAGAACATCCAGTTCTGCGTAACTGAATGCAGTTTACTGAGCTTCAGCTCCTCAAATTGCTAAGTTTTACTATTTTTCCTTGAGTCATGTGGATAACTGCTATGAAATTAAAGCTGAAGGTCAGGCCCAATCACTCTTGTTACAGTCAAACAGTGGAACAAAACATAGCTGGTAGGGTCTTTATTACAATTTGACCATGAAGCAATCATCTTACCTAATTTACAGATCCAGAGTCAATAAAATAAAAATGTAGTTTCTAACAGCACAAGTAATATATTATTCTTTGAACAGAGGCAGATTTAATATGTGTTTGTTTTACACAATCAGGTTATACGGTGACGTCCGTGGTGTCGGCCAGAAACGGTCGTCTCCTCGTAGCGGGAGCTCCACGATTTAACCACACCGGCAAAGTCATCATCTTCACTCTGAAGAACTCGGGCAACCTCACCATACTGCACGCCCTCAAAGGCCAGCAGGTACTGTAGCAACCAGCACCTCACCTACTTGATGTTAAAGTTTAGGACTACAGGACTCATGTCTGCTTTGAGAGAATGCCACAGTGCAACTAAGAATGTCATAAAACATTGTTATAAAACTTTGTTTGTACAACCATTAATAAAGAGCAGATCAGTTATTTATCTTTCTTCTTTATGAGTCTTTAAAACTCCTTTGTGGGTTTATGTATAATACATCAACCGGTTACAACTTATTCTTATGTCATATCATTTTTATAGGAAAATTAGTCATTGCTGTTTTAGTCTCTGTGTGCTCTCAGCCCATCAGCCCAAAGCATCTGCAGCAGAATCTATTCATTCAATTGGAATCGCTGCAATCAGTGTATTTGCTTGCGGGGTGAAGAAAATGTGTTTATTATTTTTTGTTTTGCATCAAGCTCAACTTCGGTGAACTTTTCTGAAATAAATAGCAAGCTGCCTTGTCAGTTCAGAGATCTGGAGAACCTTAAATAGAGGACGCTTTTGTTGCCTTTTAGCTGTGCTGCACCATACACTTTTATTTAACATAAAATCCAGAACCACAACTGGCAGTGCAGGACACTACTTCAGCCAGATTTGGAGGATAGATCTTCTCTTTCGTTCTGTTTTTGTCATTTTAGTACCCAGTATATTCTGTATATTGAAACTCTGAAACCTTTAGAATAATTCCAATTCATGAACATATAAAATAAGACAAAATGGATGGAAAAATGATCATGACATGCAGTATTTTTTGGAGGAAAAGGCCAACATATAATCAGATTTCATTCTAAATTTAACCTCAATAAAATGACTGTGCTCAACTACTACAGTCCAAATGACATAAACATGACATGGTGCATGTTGGCAAGATTACTATTATTTGATGTGGTCCTATAAATTATTATTGATGATGTTTCGTTTAAGCATCTGTTGGGATTTAATCCCACTATCCGAGTCAAATTCCGTTTAAAAATAACCATTGGTTCAAAGGGATGTGGCTCTGTGTGTTAATGACCGCTACACTCATAACTGGCAACCCTTTAAACGCTGCAGGCCTGAAGAAGTGATCCTACAGCAGTTTACATTGTACCCTGTCAGCAACAGCTCATCCAGAACAGCAGATGTTTTTTTTGCTGAAAACTTTCTTGATCACACAACTCTTGAAGGAAAGAGCTTTTTAATAGGCAGATGTTTCTAATCTGAAAACCAATAGATGGTGTTCCATCCACTCCAGTCACTGAGCCATTCTCCCTCCGGATATCCCTCACAGTCTGAGCATCTACAAAATCATTACGACTCCAACCATTTGCTTTGACACAACAAAGACCTCCATTTGCTTTCAATATTCAAGTTCATAAGCAGCTCCAGATCATCAGTAAATCAAAAAACAACATGTGGATCAACAAACAGTAGAGAATAATCCAATAATTTCAGAGAATACAATCACCTGTTGAATGAATGTTTTTAAGGGATTCAAACTGATGAACAATACATTACATTACATTACATTACATTACAGCCATTTAGCAGACGCTTTTATCCTAAGCGCAAGGAGGGCTGTCTCTGTCGAGTGACCCACCTTGAACCCGGACTGATGGGGGTCCAAAAGGTTGTTCTGGTGGAGGTAGGAAGACAGTTGTTTAAAGATCAAAGAATGACATACCATATACGTCTCTTTCAGATTGGCTCCTACTACGGCAGTGAGATTGCACCTCTGGACATCGATGGAGACGGCGTAACTGACAACCTTTTGGTGGCAGCACCTATGTTCTTCAGTGGAGGCTTGGAGAAGGGGAAGGTCTATATCTACAGAGTGACAGAGCTGGTGGGTATAAACACTGAAAAACTTGAACAAATGCAGAGACACATGCAGGGATTAATCAATTCCTGACACAAACAAAGAATTGGGTCAACACCTGCTCAAACTTCAGACTTTCCCAGTAATTTCTGCCTCACCAGAGGTGTCCGGTAACACTCGCCAAACCAGACTCTGCTACATACCAGCTCCACAGTTAACACACTGACATTCTGCAGGCAGACATTTGACACATGACCTTGTCCAGATCAAATGTGCAGATCAAATGCTGCCATGCTAGTGTGCAGACTTTAATAGATGTGCAAAATGAACTCAACAGGAAAGTATTCTGCCTCCTAAAGCCATTTCCAGCAAACCGTTTTGAAGGCGAGAACTTTCTTTAATAGAAGGAAATTTCCTGGTGCTCCAGGTCTGCCCTGCTCATTGGAATAATAAATGTCTTCAGCTGTTTTTGAATCCATTGCACAGGCATGGAAGAGGCATTTAAATATCTGGTATGGCCCAAACCACATCACAGGTGGCAGGCCAAGCTCCACAGTCAGAAACAAAACACAAACAGAGAGAACTCATTCTTTTAAAACATCTGTCAACATCAGGACAGGAATAATGATCATGATGGGGTTGATCCAGGTGGGTGCTGTAGATGCTGCGTGGTGATATTCGCCTGGAAAACTATTTAAGGGTTGGACACTCTGGTTCAAAAATGTGTCTGTGTGGTTACAGTGAATATTACACATCCAGAATGGGATTCTCCAGACTTGACTTCAAAAAATGCATTTTCATTGGCACTGAGCATATTTACCACTAATGGTTTTTTGCCATGCTAGAAGCGTGGCTTTATATGGCTATACTGGTCCAGACTGAAATATCTCAGAAAAGAAAAGATGCGTTTTTCATGTCTGCCTGCAGGAGAAGCACCTCAGTAGAATATGTGTGCATTACTGTAAAAATCTCTGCAATCATTTGATGGATTGCGATGAAATGTAGCGGCTATTATCAATATTTTACATCAACAATGGATCATCTTCTGAACCTGAAGCCTCACAGAGCAGCAAACGTGGCTTTAGACCCTTGCCTTGTTTAATCCAATTGTTTCTTCTCCATTTAAACATTTTTATGAGTAGGATGTTTTGACTTATCAGAAGGGTATGTGTGGTCCACAATAGCAGAATTATACTGAGCTGCCTTTCCACCGAACGATTTAGGATAATAATACCAAAGCTAAATTAAGTCACCTAAACTCTGACAGCTGTTCAAAAATAAAATTCCATTCCAATGTTAAACGTACTCCTGAGCCACTGCACACCGGTTGTGACCCTTCATGGCCTCCTCACAAACCATATGTTTCAAATTTGCTCAATATATTTTTCCCCATCCCTCCATCAACCTCCCTCTTTGTCACGCATGCACACATCAGGTAGCCGAGAAGTAGAAGCTACCTTCCTAAATCACCTCCCTTTCCATTTATTAAACAGAAATAACAAGTGATCTCATGTTTCGTCTGCGGCCCCTAATTCATATTATGAGCTGAGATGCCAAGTGGAGCAATGATATGCATGGCCACTGATGGAATGAAGTATTTGGCTCCAATTTTTGTCTTTAATAAGAAATATCCAGCTGGGCAGTTGTTTTCAAAGACCTGGATATTTTCCATCTGACTTTACACTCACTAAGAATAGAACTTCAAATAAATACACTTAAACTATATCCCCTGTTTTTTTAGGACGTGGAGGTGGAATTCCTCACTTTGTAGTTGCCAGATGTTTTAGATATTTGAGTTCAAAAAGGCAGAATTAAGTGATAATGTGGAAAACAAAGAATAGATATGAACTTTATCTTTCATTTGACAAGATGAAAGATTAGAAATATAATCTTATTTGTTACTTTTTTCTTGTATAAATTCCAACCTGATTAGTCGACTAAAGATGGTTTTGAGATAATTGAAACAACAAACCCAGCTGGATTGAGGACAGAAAGGACAACAATCTGTTCTTTAGTCTTGTTATGAGACATCTGAGAAATCATTTGAAAAACAGATCAACCCTTTGACTTTCACTCTGCCAGAAGGCATGGATCAGCCCACCAGAAGAGACAAACAGTAGGACTCTCTTTACCGTATACAATATTTAAAAGAAATTCCTTTTGGCATATTCTTCTGTTTCCAATAAAGCTTTTGTCCCCTACAGCTTGTATCTGTATATAATCCATACTATAGAAACAACATGTGTACTGTAAAGGCTTTCTGTGCGTTGTTTATGCATGTGTGTCATGTTTTGTTTGATGCATCAGAATGCTCATAATGTTTGCATACTGACTGTGATTGTCTAAGCTTTCTAGTTGCCTATAACATTAACCCATTACAGTAGATTTTACACACAGTATTTACAGTATAGAGACATCTTTACAGGTATATACTGCATATAATCATCCATTCAGTGTTTATTTCTTTGTACTATTTATTTTGTTTACAACTTACAGAACACCTGACTTGTTTACAGACGGTATAGAATATTCTTTACTTTTTTCTGACCGGCTTTGTTGTCCTTTTTCCTAGCTGTTATTTCTTTTTCTGTGTAAGTTCATTGAGGGAAGTGCAAAAGACAAATGCCTTGTAATAGCACGCATACATGGCCAAATAAAGCTGATTCTGATAGTTCAGCATTTTGGACATAAGATGCAGTGAGTTTCATACTGGCAGTAATATTGATTTATTCGCAGGCAGTGAGGTAAATGTAGCCTGTGGAACATGGGGGATCTTAACAGAAACCGATAGCTACAACAGCAAAAGTGGGTTTTTCGGTTTTTGCTAGAATTTCCGGGCTGGGTTGAGAAATAAACACACTCCCTATGTGGGAGGCCTAAACAAAAAGGAACTATGTGGGTTATTACCAAACTCATCAGTCCACGATGCACACTGCTGTTGTCTTTACAGTGGATTTTGGGAAGTGACCTGACAGGAGCCAGTGATAACCTGAACAAAATTAGATTTTGTGTAGTTCAAACAACACACAGGGTGGTTTTTTTATGTTGAAGAACAGCTTACAAGGTCACATTTCTTTTTGTTATAGTTTATATTTCTTGTGGTTTCTTGTTGAGTAATCATGTGAACTCAATGCCACCGTTCTGGTATATTAGCCAAAACAAGAGGCTCTTAAATATGTCTCATGATGCTGCATTGTACTTCTTAACATGGACACAGTGTGTGGGAGGAGAATCACGCTCTGGAAATACTTGAAAGGTTGTTTTTTTTATCTTGTGTTGTGGTTTCAATATGATTTGACCTTGTTTGTTGCAGTAGATTTTTCTGGGAAGTGCAGACAGATGCCACTGTGGGACTCCCCCATAAAGCTAATCCTTGAGATATTTATGATGTGGGAATCAAAGGGGAAAAAAAATCACTCTGATCACAGCAAAACTAGCATGATTTGTGTAACATAAAAAGCTTGTATCAAATGTATGATTATGCATTATTATGTATTATCAGAATCGTTTCATCCTTGAGGGGGCATTGGAAATACACAATGGTGGCCAGAACGCTCGCTTTGGTTCATCGCTGGCTCCTGTGCCCGATCTGAACGGTGATGGGTTCAATGACTTGGTGGTGGGAGCCCCACTGGAAGACGACCACAAAGGAGCCATTTATGTTTTCTTCAGCCAGCACAACAGGATACTGCGCAAATACAAACAGGTAGGAGGTTTACAAAGAGGACAGTTAAACGACAATGTCAATGTGTTTTCGCCTACTGACTTTAATGTACATATTAGTGTTAATCATATAGAATACTATAGGTTTTCCATTTGCTTTACCACCTTCCTGGTAGCCACTGATTAAGGTTCATTGAAAAAGACTTGAAACTTGCTTTAAGTAAGTGTCCTTCTATACTTGTAGCAGTTCTGTACCAGATGTGTGAGGCATTGGCTTGGTCTAAAAGGACCAAGGTCAGTAAGAGGCAATCTGTCAGTGAGGGCAAATTTCTAACTGCATAGTTTAATTGCACACATGACCGGTTCAATAATAGCTTCAAACTCAACATAGTAAACTCTGTTTTTTTGTTGTTATGATCCTTGTTTGCTCAGATATTTTCTTCTGTCTGTTCCTCAGAGGATAGCAGCAGCAGATTTGGCTCCAGGCCTGCTGTACTTTGGCCGCAGTATTCACGGCACAATGGACATGAACGATGATGGTTTAGTGGACCTGGCAGTAGGTTCCCTTGGTGCTGCTGTTCTCCTTTGGTTAGTATTTCACCAAGTAAATAATACTCTTATTGCAGTTATTTCTGCAAAAGTACGAGGCAGGCTTCAAATATATTTCATCAGTTACTTAAAAGACATCCATCTTATTCCCGTTTGTGATTTTGCTCACTGTCACTTCTACTGTTAAAAACCTCTAATGGAGAGTTTATGTACGTTTCAGAAAGAATCATACTTTCCGACGTATTTAAACACCTTTATGCCCTCACAGGTCACAGAGCGTTGTCCGGATATATACCACTGTCAGGTTTGAGCCCAGTAAGATCAACATCTTTGTGAAGGACTGTCAGAGAGGTGGCAAAGACGTGACCTGTATGTCAGCCATTGTATGTTTCAACATCACTGCCAGGACCGCCATTTCTCCCACACAGGAAATTGGTAAGCCAGCAAAAATAATCCACTGCTGTGGAAGCATCTCAGTAAATCTTCCCCCCCGTTCCTCCTCTCGTCTTTGCCTGATGTTTGTCATCTTCCAGATGTTCATAAGACCCTTTATAATCTATTAGTAAAGCAGACTCTTTTACACTTTGCACAACATGTCAAATCTGTAGATAAGAAAAATATATATATTTCCTGAGACAGAAAGATGCTGCCAGCTATACTGTCGAACCTCTGGATATTGTCAAACCTTTAACAGATCATTTTTACCGTTACGCTTGAGCAGAGAAATTTGCAATATAGTCCAACTGTTTGTTGGATTGTGATACATGATGACAGGCTGTAACGTTGCTGGCTATAAGTGAGAAAAGGCCCAATGTATATTCTTCATGTCCTCCTGGCTCGTTCCTAATTGGCTTCTGTTGGTGGTGAAAACTCAGTCGTGCAGACGGGTGTCATAAATAGTAGCCCACCTGCATGTAACCGCAGGGTGTCTCTACAATTTGTTTTAAGAGATATGATGGCCAGGTCCAGTTTCTCTGTGTATCCGCTGGAGGAAGCAGAGGTGCAGGGGGAGCGTGTTCTGAGTTAACCTCTCGACCCTGAGACATCTTTATCAAATCTAAGAGACGTGCCAAAACAGAGTACGGAGGAAGAAGAGATAGACTTATCTTGTTTTTGCTGGTTGCATACAGTGGAACACGTTTATTTAATTTTCCCTTCTTTGTCGTGTCTGGCTGGTAATGCACGCCAGATGTGTGGGTGTTTGTTAGTTCGCTGTGGTCTATTGCATAAAATGGAACTCTTTTCAAGTTAATCCTATTTATGTAAATATCTTTTTCCAGTATTTTCAGAGAAAAGACTCAGGCATCTAATTTTAGGATGTCCTTTGTTTGAATTTGAAGTAATGTACTGATGACAAAAGTTGCTGTGTGCCAGATCAAAACTTTATTCATTTGTATATTAGAGTCACCCTCTCCAAAAAAGGAAAAACAATATTTAATAGTTGATACTGATCATTTTTTGATATCGTGTGATAAGTGTTGAAAAGCTTCCAATTCAATTACCATTTTGACCATTATGTGTACAGGAAAGATTTTCCCCTCTCTCTAATTCTCTAGTTAACCCCAAATGCATGCCTTTTCCTCATGCCATGAAAACACGAGGCAATAAATGGAAAGCCTTTTAAACAATGTGGCTTGGAAAGGACTCGGTATGAAGCCAAAGGGTTTGGATTCGTGTATATGTTGGTCACACATTCATCAGATGTTCAGACTCAGTGATGTCATTTACCAAAGCCTGATGCTGCCATTTGTGAATTAGTCTTCATCTAACCAAAGTACAAAAAGAATCCAATCTATCTTTGAAACACAAATAGAGTTAAAAATGTCATTTTTTAACTCTTCCTATGACCCACCAGGGATCAAATATAATGTCTCCATTGCGGAGAGACGTTTCAATCCTCGGGCCATACTGGACAACCCGAACAAGCTGCAGCCTCAGAACCTGACCGTCTTTCCTGGAGAAGAAACCTGCGAACACATCTACTTCCACGTTATGGTGAGGCCCATGATGACGTTGGAAAAAGTCACCTTAGAGAGCAAATGAGCAAATGAGAGGATTGGCTTTGAAATGGATTTGTTTGTTTGTAAATGTTGTAAATTTATAATTCATGGAATGACTACTATATCAAGTGGGATTATGTGGAAAGTTTAGGTCACATGTTAAAGCTATACTGTACGATTTGAGAGAAATTAGCTTCTCAGTTTAACTCCTCCCCCACCCTTCCAGGACTCCCTTGAAATTAGCTTCTGCGCAAGTTTTCATTGAATAGGTGAGATGGCTGGAAGATTTATATAACAAGTGGGATTATGTGGAAAGTTTAGGTCACATGTTAAGGTTAAAATGCTGCTTGACAAGAATTGAATTATTGATATTTGTCTCACATTGGTCAAAACCAACACACACTGCACATTAAAATGAGATTATAATCTTATTTTTTGAGTATTTCTGCATCTTGTACATTTGTGTAAAATTTGTGTTTGAAAGCAACATATATAGAGAGTGCCATAGATAAAGTGCTTTGATAAATGAGTAAATCCACAGGCTAATCTTTGACCTTAATGTTTTACATTAGGAGACCACAGACTACGCACGGCCAATAGTGTTTTCTGCACAAGTGGGACTACAAGATCCAGCCAACGGACCGGTTCTAGATGACAACTGGCCTACCGTTGTGAGGACTGAGGTGAGAGACAATCTGACAGATTATCCTGTATTTGATTTCAAGTTATTAGAAATACTCTCCCAGGAATTTTTCATCTGATTCTATCAAATACGGAAATGAAAAGGATTATTTTGTTTCTTTGACTTGACTTAAAACTCGTCTCTTTGTCCAGCTGCCCTTCTGGAACGGCTGTGACGAGGATGACCGCTGCATCCCTGACCTGGCTCTGCAGAGCATGACTGACCTGATGACTCGAAAGTAGGTGCACACATGAGAATACGCAGACACACATGTAAAACGTACCAAAAAACGATCCTCAGCTGCTCCGTTACTTATGATTTCCCTTTCCCTTCCCTCCCTGCCTCCCAGTCAGTTCTGTGCTCAGCCTGTACAGTCTCGTGGTGCTTTCTGCCGCCATCTGGGTGAAGGAGAGAGCGAGGATCTCTGCGGGTTCTGGAGGGAAACAGGAGGAGGATGGTGGTGGACGTCCGGTTGGAGAACAAAGGAGAGAATGCCTACAATGCTCGGCTAAACATCTCCTACACGCCCAATCTACGCTTCTCTAGCCTCATAGTCAAGGTACTATCTGACAAACTCATTTGGTTTATGGCGAGAACATATTTTATAAAATTGTGTGATATTGTCAAAATATTTTGAAGTGTCCCCGATTAAGCCAGCAGATAATATGAGATAAATGCTGCATTGAATCTACAAGTACTTTATTTATTAAACAAAAAACTGGATAAAACTTTCAATGAAGGCCATGTCTTAAATGCATTATAAACATACTTAATAATGCACTGAATAATTATATTTCTAAGCACTCATTAATACTTGGTTAAAGTAGTGTGCCAAAAGTTGCCTACACCTGCTTTATAACAATGATCATACCACATTATAAAGCATTTAATAACTACTTATAAGGTCAAGTATCATAATACTTCATCATTGCTGGTCACTCAATGACCACTTATAGTGACTTAAAACCAACTTGTAACGCATTATATCTGCATTTACCTCAGGAACTTCATCACTTCAACACTCTCACGTTACTGTTAATCACATTATTATGCATTAGAACAGTGATTATATTAAATTATAAAAAGAGTATAATGTATTACAAATATGAAAATAATAATACAGTATGATCCTTGCAAAAAATGAAATGGACGTCGTTGAAAATGTTATCAACATTTTATATTATTTTTGATACAGGACAACTCTGACATCAAAATAGAGTGTTTAATTGAGGACAAACTGAGGAACGAGAAGATCTACAACGTCAGTGCTCCGTTCATGAGGGCCAAAACTCAGGTGAGACATCACACTCTAAATCAATGAAATTACTTATTATTTAACAATCTTCTTACATTTTACAGTCTTTCATTTTGGAGTTGTGACTTTGTTTATAATTTGCTGTTAGTCTTCAACAAGGATTGGTAGTATTGCAGGTTTTGCACTTATTCTCTATAGTATATCTGACATTTTGTTCCTGGGTGTTTTCAGTCCAAGAAAGTCCTAAGTTTCAGGAGAGAATCCTCATTTCTGGATTTATCTGACTGAATGGAAAGCAGATGCATAAGTTGATATTTCCAATCATGATAAAAAAACATTTTCATGCTGATTCCCACATATGATGAAAATCACTTTGGTTGGTGGCACTGAGATAAAAATCTGGAACCATGTCTGCATCCCCGTCAGAGCAACCTCACATCCCGCACATAATGTGATGATAAGCTTCTAACGGGGCCACATTAGATCTCAGGGCCCTAAACACACGCTGCAGGCTTTAGATGACCGTGACAAACCACACTGGTAAATATAAAAACCCACAAACCAACCAGAAGAGCCCAGTTTAGTTCTGGTTTGTAAAGTAAACATTCTAAATTCTGACATAAATGTCTATAGTGTCCACACTAAAACATGCCCTTCTCTATTTATACTAAATGTGAAATAGTAAGCAATTGTAATATAGATTTCTTAAACATTTCCTTATTATTACATTAGTTTCCGTGGCTTGTCAACACAAAACAACACAATAGAGGTTAAGATCAACATCCTTTTCTTAATTTATAAGATAAGATAAGATAAGATAATCCTTTATTAGTCCCGCAGCGGGGAAATTTGCAGGCTTACAGCAGCATAGAGTAAAGATTATATCAGGCTTACAGCAGCATAGAGTAAAGATTATATCCTTTGACTTAACATTATTTATAGTTCTATGCATAAAGGATGGTCCCAACAAAGCACATAAGGATGTTTAAACTTATTCATCCAAAAATAAGTCCTTTTGAGGGGAAATCTATGAGAAAACATTCAAACAGTTTATGGTCTCAATCGCCAGTAGTGAAATTGCGATGCAGCTTTTTCTTTCTCATACTAATTCAGAACCGAACTTGCACATCAACTATTAGCAAGTACAGATCCGATACCAGTCCATTTAAAGCAAATGGAAATGTCCATGTTTACCTCTAAGAGCTTTTGAAAACTTGAGGCTTCAAAACTGCAATGACTATGTCCACTACTTATATACAGTCTTTGGTATCGTTCCATGACTCAACTTTGGTCATGTGATATTTGACCATAAACCCTTAATGATAACTTGTTAAAATGTCTCCAGAGTTATTTAGGTCACATGATGAGTCATCTGAGTTCATATTTAATATGTTCTCAAGGTCGAGCATGAACGTCTTCGTTGTTCACATGTTTAATATTCAGAAATGAAGAGGACACACTGTCACTGACTCTGTGTATTTTGAAGAACTACATTGTGGAGTTTGGGGGTTTTCTTGGACAAAAGCTAAAACATGTGAGCCCAGTCATGCACAGAGATGACTAAAAGTGACTTTTCATGTTATGACAGCATTTTTTAAAGGTTAAAGTAACTGTCTCTTATTTTGAAGCAAAAATAAGTCAAGCAATACTGTCTTCCTCTAAACACCATAAAAAGTTTTAATTAGCATCCCATTTGGTTGATACTCCAGTATAGCAAATTCATCTTAGCAACACAGTAAATAGAACAAAAACACTTTCTTCCTCAGCCATTAAGATCATTTTCTCTCCACTTTAGCCCGGTGCACCAGGTGAGACTGAGTGAAAGACACTGAGAGGTTTTGTCTTCATCTGTTACTGATTCTCACGTTCAATTCTGCTGTTTCAAGCCTTTTCCACAGGCTTGTAATGTCAACGATATTTATGAGCCTCCAGTGTGTTTTACAGCAAGGCATCGAGTTTTATTTTTAAGAGGGTGATGTTTGAATTAACTTCGATAGGGATGACACTGACGGTACATCGAGCCGTGCAATTAAAAGCTTTTAAACAGTGAGCAGATTATATGTCAGCCACTTTTTCCATTGATGTCTGATCAAGAGACAAATACTGTAGCTATGAAGTAATGAAGGTGATTTAAAGAGTTCATGAAATGTCCTCACCACTACGTCATTATCGCAAGCAATAGTCGTCTCCTAGGGCAACGACAAATATCACGCCATTTCTCGGCAACAACATAACCAAGAGGACTCTGGTCACCCTTTTAAAGCTCACTGAGTGATTCATACCCACTCATTCAGCCTGAACAGCATCCAGAGCCACAAGGCTGATGGGCTCTGGTCGGGAGCATTTTTAAAAATGTGGCACAGAGTTAAACACGGCTGATTGTACACCGCTGCTGCTGCCAAGCCTGCCCAAACCACTGTTCAGCTGAAGGAAAGTAGGAACCTCAGGGCAAGCTTTTAAAAAACAGTCAGTTGTCACTCTTGTCCTGACTTTTCCGGTTGGTTTTGACCTGTGTAAAACTAGCATGTACTGTAAACTTTACTACTGCAGCAGCAGACTGAGGTCTACTGATTGTACTCTGGTGGGGAGAACTACGTTTTTGTTTCTCGCGGTCGTACGCAGAGACAAAGAACTCTATTACTGCAAATGAATTGTTTGACGATTGACAGTGAATGTGGCTCAGGGGTGCGTGTGGAGTACATCAACCCAGAAGAGGAAGGGGAGCTTCATGCTCCGTCTGAATTTCCATGTTCAACTATGTTTGGGCACGAACATCGTCTAGCCACGGCCAATCATGTCTTCCAAACCCATACCGCTAGCATGCATGTTTGTGTTTTTGTGCACTTTTATGTGTGTGTGTGTGTGTGTGTGTGTGTGTGTGTGTGTGTGTGTGTGTGTGTGTGTGTGTGTGTGTGTGTGTGTGTGTGTGTGTGTGTGTGTGTGTGTTTTGTGTTATCATCTAACTTTCTTCTTAACGACCGTCAACATAGATTAATTTAACTACTTCGAAAATGGAAAAAAGGATGAAGGTTTCTTTTCCAGGTCATTCATAACAAAGACAAAAACAGGAGATCATTTTCCACTAATAGGATACAATTATATGAAAATAGGCCATGGTGAAAGAAGTATTTTGATCCTATACTTCAGTAAAAGCATCAATACAGTATTATCAGCAAATTGTAAATTGACATTTCAAAAGTAAAGTACCTCTTCTTTGTTACCTCTCTGAGCCTCCAACAATTGGTCACAAACTGAAAGGTTGTGAACCATCAAAAGGTTTTAATGTAAAGTATTTAATTGAAAATGCTACTAGGAACATTAGCTGTCAAATAAATGCAGTGGAATAAAAAAAGTACAAAATTTCCCTTTGAAAATTTGTAGGAATAAAAAGTATTAAGTACTCAATAAAAAGTACTCAAAGTACCTCAAAACCATACGTATGCAAATGTACTTTCCACCACTGAAAATAGGTCATCACTTTTGTACTGTATGTATGTGAAGTACATACATACAAAAGTGATGACCTATTTTCTGTGGTCTGTCGAGGATGAGTCAGACTATATGGAGGAGGGAAGCTTCAGTGAACCTTATGCATTCCTCTTTGGTCAGACGGAGTCCGTCAGGATTTCATTACGACATGAGGGGCTGTAAACAACGCTCAGCTCCGTTTGCTCTTTGCTACCAATCAATCCTCCTCTCCTCTCCTCTATTTTCCTCTCCTCTATTTTCCTCTCCTCTCCTCTCCTCTCTTTTCCTATCCTCTCTTCTCCTCTCCTCTCTTTTCCTCCAATCTCCTCTCTGGACTTGAGTTATCCTTCTGTTTCTGTTTGGACTCCCTCCAATGATTTCCATTTTCTTACACACTGGTCGTCTCCTCTCTTCTCTTTTCTGCCTCTGGGCTTCTATTTCGCCCTGAATCTGACTGATTTGTATTTACTTTATTGTCCTCAACTAAGGGGAAATTCCGTGGCTCCTCGTGCAGCCGGCTGCCTGGGGTCAAAGCCTGGTACTTACAGCAGGTTATTGCGGGCTTTACTCCTTCCTCCATAATGCAGGGCCTTTGTCGTTGGCGAGGATGTAAACGGTAGCATATGGAGTCAAAAGAAGCCTCTGACTTGTGCTTTTGGTGTTTTTGTTATAAAAATGTATGATGATAAACTGATAAAACTGATTTATTCTTCTTAACTTTATGTTCTCCTCTGTGCAGGTATCATTTCGTCTGGAGTTTGAGTTCAGTCGTACTGTCTTCCTGGAGCACGTCAGGGTTCTCCTGGAGGCCAGAAGGTGTGAACATTTAATCATACTTCCTGTTTGCATGGAGAGAAGTCTGTTTGTCATAACGAAGACAACCAAGCATTACTTCCACTGTACATGCAGTATCATGTTTTCAAACTTAAGATAAGATCACAAAAGCTGAAACTGCCATTGAGCCACAAGGATACATATTTAAACTTGTGTGTCCGGCTGTAACATCATCGCTCACATTCTTTGAATATTTTTATCCCGTTTCTCTCGACAGCGATGGCGAGGAGATGAGCACAGCTGATAATTTCAATGATATCTATTACTCACTGAAATACGAGGGAGACCTTCTCTTCACTAGGTTTGTCAATTTTTTGATTGTCTTACCAAACAATGCATGCTGCTGAAATTATTGGCATGATTGTGGAAGCAATGAACTTGGAAGTGCAAGTAACTGGAGCAAAGTGTCATAATATTATTACAGATGCCATTGAATCAGTGTGCGAGTTGCAGATACTCTAGCAGGAATGGGGACTTTGCCGTCATGTATTCTGCTTGACCACATTACGCTTTAAAAGCCCAGATAAATGTAAGATTCTCACATGATTATTATGTACTTCAAAAGGGATTCAAATCCGACTCGATATGATATCAAATCGGAGCTGTCACTGGAGGAGCCTGGAGTTATTGGTCCTCCTTTCAACTTCACTTTCCAGGTGAGAGCCGAGACCATCGTCATCACCATTTCTAATGTACTGTACAGGAATTCACTGCTTTAAAAATAATCTTCATTGTTTCACATTGTTTTTTTGTTCTCTCAGATCCAGAACCTTGGCTACTTTCCAGTTAAGGACCTGCAGCTGAACATTGAGATCCCTGAAATGACAAAAAATGGGAACCAACTCCTCCAGATATCTGACTTCTATATTGACCAGGTGAGTAAGGAGCATCAAAGTTAGCTACTCTCAGTCAGTGTGGGAAATACTTGATGGCAATCCAGTGTTATGCGGAAGTCTTACACAGACTCAATGCACACTATAGAAGATTTCATAAATGTAAGCCAAGAGAATCAACGAGGCGATAGGCTACACGCTTTGCACGCTCATCACAGAGGCTCATATTGTTAACAAAAAGGCCACAACAACAACGCAACAACTATGACCTGCAGCAGAATCCACACAGAACACTCGCCTCTCTCTCTCTTTAACCCGACACACATGCACACACTCAAACCCAACACACAGACCGTGGCTTGGTTTTTTCTTCGTTGCCATCCCAGTATCATTGAAGAGGTGAGACGGTGTCCTGCTTTAATCCGGGTTCTCAAGAAAGGCCTGGATTTAATCTGGATTTTAATCTGTCCAAAGGGGGTCCGTTTAGGTCCACAAACAGAAGTGAAGGGGGGCTCTGTTCCTGAACCTGTTGTGGCTCTGGTTGGCTGTGACATTTACAGCAGAAAATTGTTTGTGAAAAATGTTTTCAGTTTGAATAATGACTACTGCTCGACATAATAGCCTAAGCTTTTAAAAGAAATGGCCAATTGCAAGTGACAGATTTGTGACAAAAGATTATTAATCATAATTCATAAATCATAATTTGGAGACCCTGACCCCAATTTATATATGTATGCACGTATGTATTAATGCATGCATGTATGCTTGTATGCATGCCGGCCTTCTTACATGTAGACTAAAATATATAAATTCAAGTCAACTTCCCTTTTTAGGGAAAGCAGGGATGTTTTATTTTGTTGTGTATCATCTTTAAAGTGTTTAAATTTGCTTTATATGTAATACATTTTTGTTGTTGTATTGTTTGTGTATGTATGTATGTATGTATGTATGTATGTATGTATGTATGTATGTATGTATGTATGTATGTATGTATGTATGTATGTATGTATGTGTTGGATGTTTGTATGTCTGTATTCTACTATGAATTATTGGCTGTAATTTAATGACCTCAACTTATCACAATATTATTCACGTGTTCTCTACAGACATAAGGTTGAAACATCCTAACAGGTGACTTTACTCTCATGTCTCCTCAGAGAGACGGTACTCGCTGTTTACCACCTCAGCATGTGGCTCAGAGCAGGGCGTCACCTGAGGACCTGTCACGCTTCTCACGCCTGGTAAAGTACAAACCAACCAAAACCATGACCTCATAAGATTTATTTTTTTCATCAACTAAAGACTGATGTCTGGTTTCTTCACACAGAACCAGTCCAATACTCTAACTCTGCCGATCCAATGCACCGTCAATGTGGCCTCCTACAGAGAGACTGTAGTTAGAATCACAGGAGCGCTACGGATAGACACCTTACACGCAGTGAGTATAAACCCCAAAACATGCATGCATAAAGCTGGAAATCATAATAATAACACACATGCACCCAAGTGCTCTGTTTATCTCACTGTTATTCTGCTTTGACTCTGTGTTTGTAAAAACTGGCAGCATGTTTCGATTTCCTTTCCAGCTGAAGTTTAAAATCCTTGAACTGGGAACCAGTGCATCAGTGGAGCTTCCCTCCTCCAGTCCCATGTTTCTACATGAGGAAAGGCCTGTCAGACATGTGAGTCAACACCCACTAATGCTGTAAACTGTCTCTGTCCCAGGTTTGACCTGACTTAAACCTGAGCTCATAATAGCATCATCATTTGAGCAGACTTAGCCTCTCTGACATTTACCTTATCCATGTGTGACTACAGGGTTTTGTGCCTCAGGAGATCATGAACTAAAACTATTAAAATAATATATTTAACACTAAACGAGAACATATTTTGTGGCAGTGACTACTCAATAGAATATATCAGTGGTCTCAGCTGCAGTTGAGCTTGGCTCTGCATAACTGGAGCAGTAAAGAATCAGACAGTAAAGGTTGGTGTTGGAGAGCACACGTTCTGTGTGGTGCTAAGGGACCGAAAGGACCCGCGGCACAACGTGTAACAGTCTGGACTCATACACTAAGCTTTGCTGCCACCTATTGGCCAGTACAAACATTCATGCAGTGTCTCTCTATTATGCTTGTATAAGCATAATAAACCAATTTATTTTAGCTGAAGTAAGCTCTAAATGTATTATTGATGTAAAAAGGGGGGTGGATCTGACATTTAATTTGTTAATAAAGAGTTTTCAGTCCTGTTTCAATCCCTTTTCTGAAATATTGTCATTGTTTCATGTTAAATAAATATCCCACGTTCGGCCTGTGAGTGTCCATGTGCAGAATAAAACTGCAGTAACAAAGATCTGGATTTATAATTCAGAATAATCATCATCATCATCTCTGGATAGAGTGCATTATTACTGCCTGTGAATGTCACAGCGGTTTCATCTTCAGTGTCTGTTATCATTGCAGATTATCATACATTTACACTAGAGTACTCATACCTACTGTATGTGCCATGTATTTTGTACAAATAAATAATTGTAATGATTAAAATACTGTCCCATCCACAGATAATATTGGAGATCAGGAAGGAGGGCGATTACAGAGTCCCTAACTGGATTATCATTGGTAGCACGCTGGGAGGACTCTTATTGTTAGCCCTGCTCAGTCTCGCTCTATGGAAGGTAAGTTGTCATATAACGCACAGTTATTAGAGAGTAATTACATTCAGACCTGCAGTATATTAGTTGAGATTGCCAACGAACAGAATGGAATAACATATTGTTCTATTATCAAACTAACTTTGCTCTCCTGAAGTTATCTGAAGTCTTCATATAAGAAGACTCTCTGTTAAAACCTCAACCATAGTCACAGTTTAGGGTTATCCTGCCCCCCTCTGGTAGAGAATGAAATAACGGCTGAATTGAAATATAGAAAGGTCAAATGTGATGGTGATATAATAAAGAAACTATCACAAAATGTCAGTTTTAAACAGTGTTTCTATAGCCTCGTGTCTTGAAAAAGAAGGTTTTGCTGCAGCACAATGTCTAGAGTAAAAAAAAACTATTATGAATTGAACAGTTTAACTATGTGAGTTCTTTACATGTGCATGTTTTTCTACTTGGAGAAAAACAATCAAACAATCAACAAAGACAGCCTCACATTCTTGGTCAACAGAGGAGCCATTGACTGAAACACACAATGAATCTCTGGATGACCAAAGATCACAGGCCTAAACATCATGCTTCACAAGACGCTATGGGCCTCCTTACACGTGGAAATCGCGTATATAAATACAAAAATCAAGTCATCTTTACTTTTAAGGCAAAGCAAGGAGTTTTTTTTTTATTGTGTATCATCTTTCAAGTGTTTCAATGTGATTTATATGTTAGAAATGTGTTGTTGTTGTTGTTGTTGTTGTTGTTGTTGTTGTTGTTGTTTAATACATAAAAGTGCTTCACATAATGCAAAAAAATGCATTTACAACATTGAACAAACTGAAAGGCCCTGAACACTGATGGTAAAGCCCCACAGTAAACCCTTTACAGCTCATCACATGGAAGTGGCGTATGTCATCTCATGAACTAAGTGTGAAACACTGGTCAGGTAATAATAGTACCTAAACCAGTTCAATTCACTGAACGAAGATTGAAAGAAAAGATCAGGAAAAAAAAGCTGCCAAACAGAGCTGAAATGTAGATTATGTTTTCATGCATACTGATACGATGCTCTAGAATAAACCTGTTGGTACCTCTTGTCTAACTTCTCGATAGATCGGCTTCTTCCGGAGGCAGAAGCGGAAAGAAGAGGACGAGCAGGAGGCGAACGGGAAAGTGGCCGATGAGCGGTAACGCAGGCTGAGGGCCCCCAGCAGACGCCTCTCCACAGGGGACCCGACACTCAGGGACCGACCCACCTCCCACCCCCGCTCCACAACGCCACAGTGGCACCGCATAGACAGCTCCGCATGGCCGCTGAAGCAAGGCTTATTCAGTGCACTGGACCTGTCCAACGCCACGACCCCCTGACCCCCCCAGAGTCAGCACTGTCACACTCACTTAGCGATCCTGCACTGTTGCGACGTTAGGGCCTTCTTCGTCTGTGTATTCACCGTGTCGTTCCTCCACAGATCTTTGAGCTCTCGTTTTCTTGGCTTCAGGCTGGAGCTCTGGTGCTTTTTTTTTTACGGTCGTTTGGAAAGAAGAATAGGGAGAGCTTTTGATTGATCTGTCCCAAGAATTTCAAGCAAAAATTTGCCCTTTGAGGCAAGTGTTAGCCAATCACTCTATTGTCTCTTCCTGATGTGTATTTATTTAACTCTAATGGTCATGAAAAACCTCAAGGGTGTTTTGCCACCCAAAACGCTACCACAAATGTAAAGTTACTATACTGTATATTGAATTCGATGTTTAAAAGATTTTATCTGCAACATGTTCAGCTCACTTGCATAATAATTTATAAGAAAGCAAAACTGAACTAAAGTCGCCAGAGTACAAAGAAGATTCTTAACGTCTCTGTAACTTAAATAAACTTTTCTTGATCTTTTTTTTTTTACAGCAAAGAATCTTCTAAACCTGCATCCTCTCTAAAGAGTTCACTTTTTTTTCTTTTAATATTTTCATCCTGGAAAACATTAAACATTTGATGCACTTTTGTACAAAATTAACTTGAATTTTGTAAATAGTCATGTACCTTTTTTATACCCTTTCCAATATGATAATGGTTTTCAGTATTTTCCACATGGTTTATGGCATTACTCTATAAGTTAAGCAGCAAGGCTTTGTGTCACTGACCCAGTTACGAGACGTTGCATGCCCTTTAACAAGCACTGCATCAGAGCTAAAGGATGTGCAGAAAACACTGCAGGCAACATGGATATCAACAAAGCAATTATCATGAGGAACTGGAACGAAATCACAATCAAATACCATAAAGATGACTCCAGTAAACGCACATTGCTCACAGTATGTCAGCACCCTCCTGGTGTTACCAACCAATGTCAGTTTGTCATGTTTGATGAGGTGTGAAGAGCTGTAATATGCCTACAAATAAAACAGAGTATATGTCTGCGAATATCTTTTTAATGAACACTTGTGGAGTTTCAACCGCACAAACTAAGCCTATCGAACCACGAGTGCTGTTTATTAAATTCCTGTCAATCAAATACAGAGGGAGGGGGATGACCAGGGTTTTGATGAGGAGTATTGTTAGAATTTCTCTGAAACTAGCAAAAGAAAACAGATAGTTGTTCAAGTAGGGCTCAATCTGCAGCCCTACAGTTTGATTAGACCTTATCCACTGTGATTAATTATCAAATAATCAAAGTTGATCATCATTATATGTGTTGTAATACATATATGATAATAAATATCTCTAATGTGGGTATATTTGAAAATACTATAATACAAATACAGATAACCAAAACTTTATTTTTTGAAAAGGTTTTTGCTGATTGACTCCTCCTGAATTTAAAATGTCAACACTATCAACAGAAGATTTGCATGCCAAATTTCAGAGCTTGGGTGTACGATATGTGGCTTAGTAGAGAATTAAACTGACAGGTTTGCCTCTCGGGTCCTCTCCTAATTCAACTCTTAAAGCATTTTCCTCGTAGCAAAACAAGAAACAATTTGCCTTCAACACAACAGTAAGTCTGCAGCTGCCTGCTGATCAAAGCGCAGTCTAACCTACAACGTAATGAATGAACAGATGGAGCTACCGTGTGGTGATGTTGAGCGAATCTGTCATTTGTGTTCAGGGATGCAGGGTTGATTCAGTCAGTCGACACATGGTAACCATCGGCTTCCGACAGTGCTACGGTGAAAACATATTGATCCCTGAGGGGAGGAAATAGATTGCTGTAGCGGCAAATGTAATAAGATTCAGCGGGGGGAAAAAAACGAATGCAGCCACACAAACAGAATTAAAGGTGTGCAATACATCCAAGTAAACAAAACACAGTCAAGTAATATTCAAAAAAATGAAATGAGGTTATATAAACATGCTGCAGAAGATGTTGCAGTCGATAGACTAAGAATGAGACACACTACGATTACAAAGTCAACTATTAAATTGATATTTTTCTTCTTCCCTACAATAATTGTTATTCTAACAGGGAAGAAAGATGTATAATTCAGACACCAAATTAATTATTTAAGTTTGAAACATCAATTTTAGCCCCAAATGAACACAATTTTAAATTATTAATACTTAGGTTTAGTCGATACTTTTTCAACCATTTCCCACCCAAAAACTCATTTTTCATTTATTTTCCAGTCCAGAAAAGCGTAAGTAGATCATAATTTAATTAAAACGGTGCATTTGGGCTCTAAATATTTTGGGTAGCCGAGTTTTTTTTTTACCATCGTACTAAGTGATTAGATTGAATAAGCTTTAACTGTGATTTGTCAGTACATATGTTCATAGCTTTGCTTAAGCAACACACCTCTTAACATTCCAGGTTGTTATAAGCTGTATTATTGTGCACTTGACATACAAACAGGAACTTTGTTTGCTTATCTCTTCACATTTTAATTGCTAAGCTTGAGATTCTGTTGATAACTTTAATTCTTATTCAACTGGTGCTCAAAGGAATCTTTGTCCTTCTCTGACCTCTCGACAGTCAGTCTGGTTGAACAATTGTGTGGCATTTTGTTCTCCATACACAAAACATTGCAAACCCTTAATACAAAATAACATTTACTGTAAATAGTTATTTCTACAACCTTAAAGCATGAAAGATATTTAAAAAATCATCTGACTGTAACAAATCAAGACTTTTTGACTGGCGACCAAAAACTTTTGAACCGTAGTGTATATTAAAGAGTATTGATTCATTTCTGTGCTCTGTTAACTCATAAATGTTACTTATGACACCTACATGATTACTAGCTACAGTACATGTGGAGGAGTAGAAAGGAAGTATGTGCTGAATGTCAATAAAATCACACTCAAAAACAGAGAGTGGATATGAATCATTGGGGAAATAAAGCAAAGAAACAAATCAGGATACAAAACCTGCTGTGAACTGAACGATGGGGATTGTGAGAATGATTACTCGCTCATTAGCTTGAACAATTTGCTGAAGTATAATCAAAAAAGTACAGTTAACTTTCCTTTTGTGGAAGGTTAACAATGTGTGTGTGTGTGTGTGTGTGTGTGTGTGTGTGTGTGTGTGTGTGTGTGTGTGTGTGTGTGTGTGTGTGTGTGTGTGTGTGTGTGTGTGTGTGTGTGTGTGTGTGTGTGTGCCCTCTTTAACCATGAAGACACCAGAGGTCTACTTGTGTTACATCTCATAAGCACATTGCTCCAAAATAACATTCTGTTTCTGTTTTAATGAGTGCTTTTTAGATAATTATTTTAACTACCAGTGTATTGGGATCCTAGGGGACCCCTGTCTGAAGCACCCAATTAGAGCAGATGCAGCTTTAATAGATAAAACATGTTTGCAATGGGTCTAATTTAAAGTATTACACACACAGAGAGAGCATCCTGTCAGTCATTCCGCAGTGATCCCACATTCCAAAGGTGCGCAATTTAAGTTAATTGACACTCTAAATTGCCCGTTGGTGTGAATGTTTGTCTGTCTCCATGTGTGAGCTCTGCGATAGTCTGGCAAACAGGATAAGTGGTTAAAGATAATGGATGCAGATTAACTGTAACATTCCTGATATAATAATGTTTTTTTTTCCTCAGATGACATAAATAACAAAACCTACAATGTTTGAAAAAGTAAGTTAGCATTTAGCTATGATGGTTGTTTCTTACAGTAGTTTATTCTTGTTGGTAGTCCTTGTATGTGAAATATGTTGGTATGATGAGGGTAAAACTATTCAAATGTTGAAATGAGCGTACCAGTAAAAATGTGATTGGACCTTTGAACCATCAGAAGAATTCATTATAAATATTTGGGATTGGCTTTAAATCCACACGACCCCTTGTACAACTTCTCTCAGGTAAATTGCTGCACTATGTAGATAACATATTGAATTTTTTTCTGCTTAAAGTCTATTATAAAAGTGCTCCTGATATTTAGCCAAAAAGCATCAAGAAATCAGTATTCAGTACTTTCCTCCTCTTTTCCTGAGATTTCTTTCTTTTTGATCATCGTTAATGGCCTTTTGGGGGATTTTTTTCCTTTGATTGAAGCTCATTAATGCATCTTGATTTTAGGTTATATAAATAAAATTGCCCGAGGAGATCAGATAGACCAACACTATGTGACTGATACTTATATATTCCTAATACTTGGTGCTTTAGGGAAAAGTCTGTGTTGTGGACACTATGTGATCATCACTGTACACACCGTTCCTGCAGCATCATGGACAGGACAAACAAAACAACGAGGCCTTGGGGCACAAAGAGGAGAAAAGAATGACGGGGACAGACACTCATTAGAACACAAACCTGTCAGCAGACGCAGCAACCAGGAGACTCCCTCAGCTCCAGGATCTCCTGCGTCGAGTTTTCTCAATCACCTGAAGAGGACCTGCACTGCTGCTGAATGCCAAGTGACAGCTGACCTCTCTGCAGCCACCATCAGCCTCTCCCCTTGGCTCACCTGACACAGCCTCTGTCTCGGACCAGAGCTGGTGCTGAAAGTGAATTCAGCATTAATAGTACAGGCTGCACACAAGGAAAAGGTGTTTGGAGCTGCAGTATGTAATTGTCTAATCAGAGTTTACACAAGTTAAATGTCAAACTCAACAAAGCATGCATGACGCTTCTTTTTTATGGTTGAAAGCCAAAGGAAAGACCTTTAGAAATGCAACTGTACATGTGTGGCTGGTATTGGTTTTTTGTGAGTGTGTGTGTGTGTGTGTGTGTGTGTGTGTGTGTGTGTGTGTGTGTGTGTGTGTGTGTGTGTGTGTGTGTGTGTGTGTGTATGTGTGTAACCAGGTGTTTATATGTCTGTCTGTGGAAAGATTTTGTGTCTGTGACAGCGTCTCAAGATGCAGGTGTTTAGTTGAGGTCAAAATGAAGGCGAATATGGGTGTGGTTCAAGCAAAGGCACACACACACACACACACACACACACACACACACACACACACACACACACACACGTTTTATGCCGATGGCTTTCTCAGAAACTTCTCATCCAAAGCACTCAACACTGTGCTTCCTTATATTTTCAGCAACACATCCCGCTAATTACACACACACACACACACACACACACACACACACACACAGACAGAGCCTCCTTCCATTTTAGTTGGATCTACAACATTGCCTACTGTTGGCTTTATACTCTTACAGTAGTGGTTGAACACAGCTTGGATGTTTGAGGACATTTTCATCTACATAATTAAGAATATAGGCTGCATGCCAATCTTCTTGGACAATGCCTCAGAATTAAAGATGTATGTGAAATCCATAACCAATTGAAATGAACCACTTGGAAAAGTCAATTTATTTACAGACAGAATTTACACAAGTAGGTACATTGCACATTTGTGATTATATCTAATCTCCAAATCCATGTTTAGGTCCTTCAAAATATAATTCCATGTTTTGCCGGGTATCTCGTGTCCAAGAGTCCACAATGTCTCCAGTTCATTCCTGAGACGGTTGTCCCCTGTGTCCCCGTCTCTCTGTTGCCATGTTTCGTGTCGCTCTTCTTTGCCCAGTGGAGGCAAACATTTCATAAATGTAATCTTACAAAGGACAGAAAGACAGTGCAGCATCACCTTATCGGAGGGAAAGGGGAGAGGAATTGAATCTAATCATCACTCATCAAGAGGTTTTGTGACAGTTAGGTAGGAATTCAATAAATGCCACATTACAGGTGTCATACATAGGTCATGTCATGATGACAACCACGTCATAAAGTGCAGGTTTGCTGTGTGTAATGAAACATCTTCAATTTTGCAATACTAAAGCATTACGCACAAGTCACGACGGTTACAGGTGGACAACCAGAGAGAAAGAAAGAAAACACACACACAGCTGCATGGGGCCTCTTGTCCACCAGGCTGAAGCTACCGGGTGTACTGGATCATGCTGGAGCTCGGTAAGCCTTTACGGTCTATGATGGACAACGAGGACTCTCCATTGTCCAAACCCGGGATTGGCACGACTCCCCCGGTGTCTCCATGCGTAAAGTAGCGCGACGCACTGCTCTTCTTGGATGAGGAGGGAGTGGAGACTCTCCAAAACACACCGCTGAGCATCTTCCTGATCTCTGGCCTGATCAGGCAGTAAAGCACCGGGTTTAAGCAGCTGTTTGCGTGCGCCAAGCACACCGTGACCGGGAACACATAGGTGTGCACCAGGTAATACGACTTATCCCAATCCACCGCGTTGAATTTCACCAAGACACCCCAGAATGTGATGGCGTGGTTTGGCATCCAGCAGAAGAAGAAGGACAAAACCACGATGGCGACAGATTTGGTGACCTTGGATCTGCGTTTGGGGTTGCTGCTGCTCATGCTGCGGAGTCTCACGAAGCGCAGCAGCATCAGGTAGTTGACGCAGACTATGAGCATGGGGATGATGAAGGCTATCAAGATCTTCTGGATGTGGTAGAGAGCCAGCCAGTCGTGCCCATCGGGGAACTTGAGGAGGCAGAGTTTTTCTCCAGCCACCAAAGTCACAGTGGAGAAGATCGTCGTGGGAGCAGTGGCCATGGTCGCCAACACCCACAGCACCGCGCACACCCACTTTACGCACCGTGACCTCCTGTGAGCCTTCTTCTTCAGGGCCGAGGCCACCGACCAGTAGCGGGTCACACTCATGGCCGTGAGGAAGAACACGCTGGCGTACATGTTCATCACGGTGACCGAGAGGATGATCTTGCACATGGCGTCTCCAAAGGGCCAGCTGAAGTCCAGCGCGGTGTCCACGGCCCAGAAGGGCAGAGTGAGGACGAACTGGAAGTCCGTCACCGCCAGGTTGATGATGAAGAAGTTGATGGTGGACTTCTTGCGACCTTGTCTTAACCTCATGAGGAAAAACACCAGCAGATTCCCCACCAAGCCCACGGCGCACACCACAGAGTAGACCACGGAGATGAGGATCCTGAGGATGGGGGTGCCGTCTGCGCTCACGTCGATGTCTTGGAAACTGAATTTCTCATCACCAGGTGAGCTCCAGTTAAGTGCTCCACTGTGGTTGAATAGATCATCCATGTTTAAAGTTCAGAGACTCACACCAGACTTTCTGCTGCAACACAGACTGCATCCATGCACCACAGTCTGAGCTCTTTATCCCCATGCAATGACTCTGAGTCTGCTTTTATACAGGTGTTCTCCCTGCTGCTGAGTCGTGATTGGTCGTACGAGACGTGACAGATCAGACAGCCACAGTCACAGAATGAGCATAAAAACATCCAGAAAAACAGCAGCACCTGATTGGTCTCTATCAATCTATGAATAAATCTATTTATGTATATATATATATATTCACAGCATGTCTGCTCATTAGTCCTGTGACGGTATGCTGGATAAGATAAGATAAGATAAGATAAGATAAGATAAGATAAGAATTAAATTTGCAGGCTTACAACAGCATAGAGTAAAGTGCACACAAGAGATATAGTAGAAGAAGACAAGCTAAAAAAATAAAAAATAAAATAAAACAAGTATTATAAATAAGCAATAAAAAAAAAACAGTAGAAAAACAACAATAACTGAAATATTATATTTACAGACAGAAAAAAACAACTATTTTAACTATTTTTAACTTTTTTAACTATTATTGCACAGTGTAATGTGTAATGTATTGCACAGGTTTTTATTGTCATGTTATTATTGTCATGTGTCATGTGGTCTGCTGGGAGCAGAGTTGGTTGTGCAGCCTGACAGCAGCAGGAAGGAAGGACCTGCGGTACCTCTCCTTCACATGACAACTTTTAATCAAAAAGGTTAATTACATGAATTATGACCTGAAGAATACAGTTAAAACCTCCTCTATCTTTGTTAGCATCATCCCCCCAAAATCAGTGTGCGTTTAAGCTTTTCAATAACATGCTTTATTGTTATCGGAAGTGATGGACAGCTTCTAAAACACATGTGCACAAGTATGGCCCCTGCATCGGGGGGCCACAGTGCCTCCATTCTACCGCTAGAGGGAGCACCAGCCCAAACTTATGAAGACTGACAATAAAGTAAAACAATGTAGAATATGTGATTTTTTTTCAAAGCAGACTTTATTCCACTTAAGTTTAAAAAGAATAATAAACACATGCCACAAAGGTTTCTCAGATCAGAAGCCTCTCTGAAGTGCTTTCAACACAACATTGGGAGTTTTATAACAACCCTCAGACTGAAGCCCCTGATCTGTCATCATTTCTCTGACTCCAAGTGAACGCAACAATATCGGAACTGGTCCTCATTTGACCCATTGAAGACCTCAGGTTGTGGTGGAAACTGCCAATTGGATTGGAGCACTGTATCTGATTTCTTGGAGTAGCATTCCCCTTTAAGCCTGCAGACCCGCTGGAAGATGGCCCATTGTCTTAAGTCCACCCATCTGTGGGGGTGGCTCTGCGAAAGTTTTGCAGGGGAAAAGATTTTTGAAGCTGTCACTTGGCTGTTGGCAGGATTGATGGAGGACCGAGAGATGGGGGGGGACAGCTAGTCGCAAGCAAACAGTAACACCAGCGTACAAAACAAGTGTGGAAAAAGACCGAGGATGCAACACAGACAGCCGGCGGAGGCAGACGATGTGCGGGCCTAGGTTGGAGAAGTTTGTTGGGACTGTCACAGTTTGAGCGCATGTTCGCAACAAAGGCGAGAAAAAACGCGCACCCAGCCCAGATGGACGGGATCTGAAGTGACCATCGACTCGCTGTGAGAGAAGATATTCAATGTTCCCAAAACATAGTCTCCCGTCTTGACAAGATGTCCCGTTTGGACTGCGGGGTTCACGCCTTTGGACTGGGACTGTCTCCCATTCACATCTTCATCGCACTTCTGACGGTCCTGGAAAACTGCAAAACATTAGGATTATCACATGAACCAGGTCAGTAAACCTGACATTTATCATGTCAAAGTTCGGATTCAGGATATGGCCACGTCCTCTGGTGCTTTGGCTGCTTCTTTGTCGTGCACATTGGTTTCAGAGCGCATCTAATTGAGCCCAGAACCAGGCCAGCAGTGCTCAGCGTGTGGAGGGGAGGCCAGCTGTGACTTGTGTTTACACAGTTTGGTTCCGACCATAGCAATTAAACCAAAGGTTTTGCTGCTTAGTCTGGGAGCTGGAGGTACCTTTTTTCCATTGAATCATCAGAGGTTTAATCTCCATGTAGGGAAGCATCTGCCCTGCCCTTGAGCCATTGCAGCTGACTCCCAGTGCAGCTGACTCTGACCTCTGACCTCACCGGTGAAGGTCAGGAAACAGAATTTGCCTTCGGGCATCTACAGGATGCATCATCACTCTCATTATGGAGCTAGTTTCCATTCTTCTTTGCACAGTGTATCACTTTTATCCGGCCCAGCGGTCATCACCACATCAGAGAGTTGATCCTCTATTGTCTATAAGGAAGTGCTCCCTCACCTGCACTCCAAACACACTCTTCCTCCCAGTCTTCCCTTTAGTTTAGTCAGTCACAGTTCTCCTGAGGTACGAGATTACAAATAGAACAGAGTCTGGATACAGTCAGTAAGTACTGTAAGGTGTTTAGTTATAGACCTGGATGTGTCACAGAGGGGATTCACCTGTCAAACAGTAATGATTTCAGGTGATTAATGTTGGCACAGGGAGCTTAAAGTTCATCTCCATACTGCTAATCACCCAGAATAAAGAAGCAGTGGGTCACAGGCTTCCTCTTATTTTGAGGTAGTTCTTTATTCTTTCTTGCTACAGAAATATATGATTGTATTCATTATAGTAAAACACGTAAAAGTAGGGAGAGGAATCAGCCGTCCACATACCAATCATCACTTCTAGCCCTCTTTAAGCACTACTTCTCCTCCTCTAAGACCTAGCTGCTTATGCATTTATTGGCGTTTTCTTCACAGTGTCTTATATTTAAAAGTCTGATGTATTCTCCAAATTGAATTTCACATCCCTCTCCCTTCCTCGTGGCAAATTATTACTTGTCGACATGCACAGCCGCTTAATTCAAAGCTTCAAAGTCTTTTGAATTCAGAATTAACGCCGTGTGTGTATTTTGTTAATTAAGATGTCTCCTGAAATGCCCATGGAACTCGATGACATACCTCCACTGAGGCCACATTTGTGTTGAGTAAATACAATGGCAACCAAACTCCTTCTGGATCCAGATCTTCATAAAAAATACACATAATTAAAGACAGCAATGCCGACTGACAGACACAGGCAGCTATGCTTTTTGCAATAAATCAAATTGATTCCAGGAATATTATGCACATTGAATTTTGCACATTTTTAAAGTGGGAACAGGCAACTTCTGGACTATTGTGGGTCCCGCTGTTACAAAGATCACCTTTTAAAAGCAGATTGAAGTGAAGTGGCCTTACAGGAGCTAAAGACTCTCAAACACGCAAGTTTCCTCTTTATCTCTATTCAATGAAACATTCCAAGCAGCTGGTTGTTGAACACATTTACCTCATGTCTCTCTGCACTGATGTATTCATGAAAATATTTGTGCAGATAATCCAACGCAAAGTGGTGAGACATTTCTTTTCACCTCATCACGAAGCTGTGTATGAAATCTCTGTTTGCCTTCGGCTCATTTCCTTTGAATGACATTAAGCTAATGATGGCATGATGAAGGATCAGTGAGGTCCTTGTACGTTGACGGATTATCTTAGTCCAAGCAAAGGCAGTGTGCCTGGAAATGATGATGCAATGACAACCCCCTCATAAAAAGAAAATTTGAAAGAACATATTTAAATTGAGCCGTAAAATATCATTTTAATGCAATATGTATCTTCATGTTGACTCTTTATGTTACATGAATGGCATTGCTCATGTATCCAGTAAACAAACCTTGTGTCAACAGAAGTGCTGCAGCTGCAGGATTCTCCTCCTTTGGTTTCCCCTGTTTGAAAAAACATCTGGTCTGAATATTTTAATCTAAGATGCTTTAAATTCCAGTTTCATAAGTCAATTCTTTGCCACTTAATTTTCCTGCCACGCCTCACTTTATTAGAATTTGACTTTGCCATACACATTGTTTAATGAAAAGATATGCAATGTTAAATACACTTAATCAAAAAAACATTTGAATGCATTTCATGGGACAAACGTGCACTACAGTCATCAGCAACCACGATGTGTAGAACTGAGAATAGCAGACTGCTCACATTTTCTTTCCCCACACATGACTTTCATGCTGCTAACAGTACAGGAAATTAAGGAGAGTTATATTAAGGAGAGTTATTTTTATCGGGTAATGAATTCCCCCAACTTTATCAAACCGGCTGCACATGGGAGTAGAAATTCGGCGGAAAGTAGACAAGGATCCAGCGTTTCTCTAACTGGCTCTGTTTACACTGCAGCTGTATTCAAACATTAAAAAATGACAGATGAGACACCCACATGGGTTTGTTTAGAGCTTCTCCACTTTTGTTTACGACTTTAGAGCCGCTGTAATTATTGAATTACCCTCCTGGTTCCCATGATTTACTCACCCATCTTCTCTCACATCTTCTCCTCCCACATGGCTTTGACAGAGAGCTTTCTGCAGGATCTGCCCCAGTATGAAGTGGTTTATCCCACTAGAGTGGATGCCAGAGGTCACTTCCTGTCCAACTTCCTGTCTCACCATGCTCGCCGTGTACAGCGGCGGGAAGCCTCAGAGGGACCAGCGGACGTGGATCGAGTCTTCTACCAGCTGTGGCACGCGGGCCACAGTTTGCACTTTAACCTCACCCTCAACCCACACCTGCTGGCTCCGGGGTTCCTGACGGAGAGGAGGTATGGCGGCCTGGACGGGGCCCGGATCCGTCCTGCTGGATCCTCCCAGTGCCATTTCTTCGGCGAGGTGTGGGATGAGGCCGTCGGTAAAGGAAGCGCAGCCATAAGTACCTGTGATGGACTGGTGAGTAACTTTTTAAAAGCTTGAAGTCCATTTGAAGGTTGTATCTAAATGCATTTCAGGTTCAACACGGAGGTGTCGGCTGCAGCAGAGAGCTGTATTCAGAGCGGAGTTAATGTGTGTTATGAGGAATTCATATCAAAACCGCAGACAGAAGTTCAGACCTGAAAACTTGAGGGTCTTTTAAGAAAGCCACACAACCTTGATGTTTTTTCCATGAAACAAAGATGTCTGAAGTTATCTCTCCTCTGTGTTTACAGATGTGTGCTCATAAAGGAGCAGTTGTACATCGAAAAAAGACATTTTTTTTTCATATTTTTGTCTTATCCGCAATAAACTGCTCTATATTAGGCTGGTCCATGACTATCAAACATATCTCCATGTAACACGCACAATCACAGAATGGCATTCACCACGTCTTCGTCTGTGTTTCCCCACTGTTTGTTAATGGCCGCTCCGCTGCGCTGCGCTAATTACATTACATTACATTACAGTCATTTAGCAGACGCTTTTATCCAAAGCGACTTACAATCAGTAGTATATTACATATCATTCACCCATTCACACACTGGTGACAGGCTACCATGCAAGGTGCCACCATCAGACTCTAACTAACATTCATGCAACATCCAGCTAATACTGAATACTGCTAATGCTAAAGCCCCACGGCGTTGTCACGTTAGCATAGCCCCTTACTTCACACTTTGGTGACCTCATACAACCCTACTTCAAAAAATCCAAACTAGCCCTTGAAGTTTCCACTCTGAACATGTCGCACTGATTATCAAGATTTATCACAATAGTCAAATATTTTGCTTCAAGTGCATCGAACTCCCACTGAGACAACCCTTTTGTAGTTCTCTGTTCAGACTCGGTACGCTTGACTTTATTCAGCTGTAAAGCTGTAAAAACACTGGTGGGAATTTTCTCGAATGGCAGCCTCGCGCACGCCACTTAAAGTAAACAAACATATCCTTCGGTGTGTGATAAAAAGGGTCATTTTAGTCCGTTATAAATCCTTGAGGGTGAATATTGTTTTGCCACTCATCAACAGATTTCTCAACAACAGTAAACAGGATTCTGAGTAACTCACAGGCTGCTTTATGGTGCACCTGAGGAAGTTGTCTTTGTGGAATTGAATTGTCATGTAAATACATTCTGAATTGCTTGGTGTAAACATTACTTTGAGATTCTGGTCCGTGCTGTCTCGATAGCGTCATCGACTTCCTGCTGATTTTTAGTCGTAAATCCATCCTGCAAATTCTCCTGCGTCTGAGCGAAGCCTTGGGTTGAGATCTAAAGAACGTAGAGTTTCTTTCATGTTAGAGTCACTGGTCATTTTTCATTGACTTGCTGGTAAGAATCAAAATCGGAACAGCAACAGGAATGCAATTATTGAGCAGCAACCACACGCATGCATTCATGTTGTTTATAGACTACACTCGCTCCATGTCATGAGAGCTTTATCTGCCCTCGACAGAGCCAATTGTTTTCTCACCTTTTTAATTTTATTTTTTTTTTTCTCCCACTGTGCTGTTCAGAACTAGATGTCCAAGGCCTCCTGCTGCTATGTCCTTCTGCTCTCAGGTTATATGTGTACAGAGATTTTTCTAGAGCTCACCGCTGTTGAAACATGTGTCTTAACTTTGGTTTGTGAACTCCTCAGACACCATTTCCACCAACAAAGGTATCAATGGCCACATGTTTTTGTTCACTGCACCCTTCTGTTACTACCTAGAAATGCTTTCACACACAAAAATCTCAAAACAAAAGCTGCTTCTGAGAAGTTTCAATCACCCCATCTTAAATTAGTTCACACCCAGTTTATATGCAATCAGAGTTCTGTAGATCACACGTATTTCCAACTCTAATGCTTGGCTGAATAATAACCGAACATCTTGACCTTCTCTGCATGCTGTCTGCATATATAAATATATATAAAGCTACAGCTGCATGACTCACTGGAGTAGCTGGCTGTTGTAGTGAGCAGGTAAAGGTGGAGGTTTCCTGTAAACTAACAAATGTTACCTTTTTAGATTCCGTATTTCTCAACTAAACTCATTATATGTATCCTTTGGGTCGAACAAACATGTTGAATATCTTTCCTTCCTCTCACAACATATGTTGTGAATTTCATTGTACATTCATTTCACCTGTGGATCAGAGGAATAGTGGGAAACCATTGGCAGGACTGTGTACTTGGACACGTGTGCATGTGCCAAAGAAAATGGGGACCAGCTCAAGAGAAAATCGCCCACGGCTCTACTAGAGATCTAAACCTCCACAGAGTCCCTTAAATGTAGTGGACCCCTACCGAACACACTTTAAAATATCAGCACTAATCACACTAATTAGCATGTTTTTAGATCAGGAAAAAAAAGTACTTTGACACACAAAAACAAACTTCAAAGGCATTTCGTTCGATAATTAATTGTTAATCCTTTGCAGACATTCACTCTCTGAAGTGAACAGCCCATAAACATCAGCAGACACATGGTTTCCACATCGGTGGGGCTCTGCCAGCTCTGTGCAGCAGCCAGCTCGCCTCCTCGCTCGTTTTTAGGGCTTTTGGCCTTCTGTCTGGTGATGATCAGCTAGATTGAAGTCAGGTGACTGCTGTGGACGGTTATGACCATTCTCCTGTTTGGTCTTAAAAAGACTCCTTTATTTCTTGCCTTTACATTTGGGTTGATTGTTGTGCTGAAGATTATCCAAAGCCTTTGGCGAACCTGAGACCAGCGTTAATGCTTGTCTGTGTTTAATCAAATGTGTGTCTTTGTGGTGGAGGAGTAATGAATCCTGGTGACAGATGAGAAGACAGAGCCCTGCAGATTCTTTTTATATTGTTTGTTTTTGTCTTGAGTCGTCCGTCCATCCATGCGTTGACGTACGTACTTCTGTCCGGTTCATTCTCGTGAATAGAATAACTAAAGAACGCCTGCAAAGAACTTCGTATTGGTTGGTTGGAGAAGCTGGCTGTTGTACAAGCAGGTGTACGTCATAAAATATCTAGAGTGTGTGTCTGTGTAAATATTCAAGATAATGAGTACTGGTCTCCATCTGCTTTATCCTTGAAGTCATAATGCGTTTATAAAAAAAATCTTTTTCCAAAAAGGAATCAGTAAGTGGGTTCTTTTTATTGTATCAGGACAAAAGGCACTTAAAGTACGAGTGTATGAGTGCTTTTAGACCTGCAAGTATGACGTATAAGAATTATTATTATTCAAAAATGTATACAACAAACACGTTTATTATTGTTCCTATAGTTACACTGTGGCAGGAGCATGAGTCATCGCACCAATCCAAGAATTTCTTTAGCAGTTAATGGTCTAAAGAAATACTTATTTTCTTAAATGACTAATGATTCCTGACACATATGTGTACAGCTAAAGCATTGTAAGTGATAATACACACCCCTGTGGATATTGAGAGTATTTGGCATGCACTCAGTGGAGCAGCACCTCCCATCCCAACCCTCCGTAACTGATTACTGAGGAGGTTAGGAATCCATAGATATGAACTGTTGAGAAAAATCAGCCAGAAGCCCTTTTGCCAGAATATGTGGCTGCACAGTAAAACATGCTAATCCGCTTTATTAATGTTCATATGAAATACTTGCATCATTGTTCTCTCTTGCAATTCGTATACAGTCATAAAAAAGCCAAATTGCTTGATTTTCAGTTGCACAAATTGCAGCGTATTCAACGTTAAAGAAAAGCATTATGTTAATCGACGGTCATTTATCAGAGAGCTTATACCTGACATACTGTTAGGACTCTCAACGGCTTTTTTTGGTCTAAACATGCACATATGTATGTATGCATGTATGTATGTGATGGCGTGCAAAGTTCAGTTGTCACCTTATTCTTTTTAGTATCAAAGCAAATATCACCGTGTCTACCACAGCCTGTGCAATTTGTTCCTCCAAAACACATGGATAGTAAGAACCGTGTTACAAAAGTGACACAATAGAGCTGAACTATAAATGTCAAATTGATATCTTCTCTTTCTTCCTAAAATGCTTTTAGCTTACATACATACATACAGTACATACATCCTAATAAGATAGAGGTGAATGAAGAGGAATCTTTATTTGTTTCCTGGAGAAGTTTTATGGAAATTTGAGGAGTGCTTCTGGTGTGCATGTTCCACATTTTATTCTAAGTTTCAGTTTAATTTAATGAAGCTTGACAAGGAACAGCAGGTTATTAAACATTGAATCCTTAAATGCGTCATACATATACTGTAAAACACAAACAATTAGATAAAATTAAGCCTATTTAAAAAAAAAAAATCTAATGGAATTAAGGAAAAATTAAGACAAGAACATGATGGATTAAAGTTGCAAAATAAGTAATTTATAAAACAAATTTAAGAGAACGAGGTATGTGGACGAGGAATGTGTCATAAAGTGGTTCTCAGCCTGCCCTGGTCTTGGTCTTGACTTTATCCCAACCCCTCAAAGTCTTGGTCTTGTCTCGATCTTGACTCACTGGTCTTGGTCATGACTTGGTCTCGGGCCTGGGTGGTCTTGTCTACAACACTGGGTGTTACATTCCTGAAAGAAAGAAAAAGAAACTCAATAGAACTTCTTGATTGAAGCTGTTGCTTTATTTATTCCTGCCTACAAATATGTGTATGGGTCAGAATGCAAACACAATAACGTAACACCTCAATGAGTCACTGGTGGAAGAAATGTTGCAGAGGTTTTGTTGTTGACCGTCGGGCAGAGACTACTTGATAATTACAGAGTATCACGGCACACACAAACAAACAGAGTGCAAGGATGACAATTATTTACAGAGGAGAGGGGCACATAATGGAAAGCAGTCTCAACATATTGAATAGGCCATACATCACAGCAATGTATGGTGCAGTGTGATTAAAACAATAGGGAATGTCTTGTTTTCATTTATCCTGTTTACTTAAGCTAATGCATTAATTTTCTGGAGTAAATATACAAACAAAGCTGTAATGCTGCTTTGCAGATATTGTGTTCATGCAAAAATTTAAAATACCACATGGGTACAAATGAATGTAATAGAAAAACTACTGGTTACTATTGTTTTCACATGCACAACAATTACAATGAAGCAGTCGTTGAGGATAATCTTGAATCTAAGACTCCCTTCAAAAATTATTATTAAATATTTAAGGCCTATCTATAAAAAAAGGAGGAAAAAAAAGTAAGTAAAATGAGAATCTAAGACATAAAATGGTGCTAGTTCAAATACTGTCTGCCACAAATACAGTAATGTTTATTTGTGGTAGACAGTTTTTCAAATGGATAAACTGAATGTGTAGTAAAATATTTAAGACTTTTCAACTCTTTAAATCATCACTATGACCCTTAATAACACATACACACACTGTCACAGTTTTTAAACCGTGTGTGTGCGTGTGCGTGCCAAAGACAAATTAAATGCCATAGCATCTGACCAACATTTTTTTAACCTACTTAATAATTCTAAAGTTTGAACTCGGAATGTAAACTAGTTCATTTGAATCTGTGTGAACTGAACTTTGAGCTAGTTCTTGTGAAGTGTGTAGTGTGAACTTGCTCAACTACTGCAATGCATTTTGCCATACTTATGCACTCAAAATAGCAAGTGTAAGTACAGCAGAGCACGCATTGAGACACAGCAGTTTGGCTCTATTCGACCCTCCCAATGTTACTGTACATGTGTTCTAGCAGCAGCCTTGCTGTCTGTCAGAGTCACAGACACTGTAGCTGAAGTAAATATAGGGGAACGATGGTCAACAGAAAAAGGAGTAGGGCTACTGGAATTTGGTTTTGGCACCGTGCCGACGTGCTCTAGGGTGCAGTAATTTATCTGACATTTGATCTTTCTCCTGTGGCAGTAGCGCCCTGGATGTCTAGAGAAAATTTAAGACATCGGGCTGTTTCTACTGTTTCACTGGAAGCTTCCAAGTTTGATTTTTGTGTGCTGGAGACGAATCAGTGTTGTGGGCTTTATGAGCCATGCTATTACTTAAGCTTTTAAAGATAAAATATTATACATATATTGTTTAAAAGAAGGGAAAGATGGAAAGATTACCCAGTTTTGTATAATGTTCAGTATTGAAAACACTCAACACTACCTGCAACCACTTCATGGATAAAGAGCAGTTCCAGTTGAAGCCTTCCCTCGAAAGCTTAAACTGTGAAGTATCTGCAGGATGTGATGAGTTTGCATAACAGCATGGAAACTCAATATGAAAATAGTACGCAAAAAAAAGAGATGCATTTTGACAGTGCACCCATTTTTAAATCTAATAATACTGCAGTGGTTTTATTTACATAGATTTATATTGAGATAGTGATGCATGACTGTCATTAATTTTCATTATCTATATAAACTGACGATTATTTTCTTGTTTAAATGATTAATCACAGCAGAAGGTGATGAAAATGTTTGTCTGAAAAACAGTCCAAACCCCCAAAATAATACATCTGCTGCAATGTAAGCAGCAATAGTTCACAATCACAATAGTTTAGCAGTTAGATTTCTTTGGGTCAACTATTGATTATTCATTTCAGCTCTACAGCAAGGTGCTGTGTTACCTTAGGCCCACTAGTTACATATCTATTGTGGCAGAAGATCAAATAAAATACACAAAGTACAATGTTCGATTATTTTATTTTTTTTGTAAATAGATCCGTATAAAGAGATGAGAACTGACCTACAGCCCTGCTTTTTCTTCAGACAGGACTGTTCAAGTTGTCCGATCAAGAGTTTTTCATTCAGCCTCTGGAGAAGTCGAGTGATGACACCTCGGCGCCGCAGTCCCACGCCATCTACAAACGCCAAGCGTCCCCTCCGTCCAGGAGTCCAGTCGTACAGCCCGTCTCAGGGAAACCACCTCTCAACGGTACCTGTGGAATCTCAAGTCAGTCACTTTTTTTTCTTCACCACACACACACATGCAGGAACATGTTTGCACCATTATGTTAAGTGACAATATTAGAAAGCTTTATAAAAATGTGTTATTTGTTCCTTGAAATTGAACGATGGCACAAGTGAGAATCAATCAGAGCACTGACTGATAAGAATGAAGCTGATGAGTGAAAAAACATTTTGTTGTTGCACTTTCTTGAGTCTTTCTCTGGTTAATAATCAACAGAAAAAACATTTAAGGTGACTAGCTCACAATTCATCCGCTTCAAATTGTGACACTGAAAGAGGATTGAGCAACCTGGAGAGAAAATGTGCTTTGAGTTTGTGTATAATTAGGAATTTGCACAGCGTTTGCCACATAATGACATGAATGCAGCAGTGTGTGTGTGATACTAAGTGGCAATTTTAACACTTTGTAAAGAACCAATCAGCCTCAGGTATCAGATTTATTCATTTTTTCTTTTCAGGGACCTGCTGATGTAAATGACACTGCTCACAGAAAGAAATAAAAGTACAAAATAATATCTGCATTATTATCAACGTAGATAATACATAGCTGGACAGATTGATGGATAGATGATGACAATTCCATTGTGGATCAAAAGAAGTGCAAAGATTTCTGCTGACACGTGTAATTATGCAAGATAAGCCTCAAGTATATGATATTCAACAAAAGGTTCTGGAAAACGACTTTACATCAAGCAAGTATTCAATCTTCAGTAAGAACGCAGTATTCCAGTGTAATGAAAAATACAGGCTATTGGTTGACCGACAGCTTCGATACAGAAGAGGAGCACCCATCTCAGGTAAACACTGTTCGCTGTGTCAGCACTTTGGAAGTAGTTTGCACTGCTAGAACTTTTAGCACTGTTAGCTATGATCTGCTTGCTCGCTGTCGACTTTTTGAGAGTCGTTGAGATGCAATCAAAATGCTCCCAATATCGGATCTTGCAACTTTAACCTTTATTTTAAAAGTTGGGTTAGCTGAGCATTGGACTGGGGGATATAGATAGAAATCCGCTATTATGGATGTCATTTTATATCACAATATCAATTCATATTGACCTTAGTAATGAAAAGCTTGGATCTCAGTCTCCCTTTATCAATGCTCATTAAATATGTATCAAAGAAAAGCAATCAAGTAATAATAAAATGAGAACCAAAGACATGCTGTAGTATATTTTCTGACAAACCCGAATTTTAATGTATAAAATGACGAGTTCAAAATGTCTTCTTGTCTAATCCAATTTATAAAAAATATAATACAAATAAAGAAATATCAAACTTAAATTCAGTATTTCCCACAATGGTCTGATAAAGTTTTCTGGGTCCACACCTAGCTGAATACTCATGCTCTTTTACAGCAATGTACTGTAACAATAAAATCAAATCATTATATATACATTATATACACAAAGAATAACAGACAATTAACAAGGTACAGCATAAACTAAAGCAAAGACAGGTAGAGGACAATTGATAAGAAACATCTGAAGGCTACAGACAGTTAATGTTCAGATTAACGAGAAATATCTTAAAGCTACAGACAGTTATTACTGTTGAGTTTATTGAGAAATGCCCTTAAAATACAGACAGTTATTAATTTGTAGATTTTTAGGTGGTTTTAGGCAGATTATTCCATAATTTATTCTCTGAGAGTTATGTTGGCTAAAATGTTTCTGCTTGTGTTCTTCCTTCAAACACAAGGAAAAACACAATTTTAAGATAAATGAATATCAAATTCTCACACCTACTGTATTAAATTAACATTTTAATAAGGAGAGGAAGAATAATGCTAAAGGCAGAGAGGGTTTGAGCAGATAGTTTTTTCTTTATACTCGTTAAAAGTCACAGTTGGTGTGCTATGTTGCCTCAGTAAGAAAGTTTCAAATGTCCAATTCTGTCTCCTATATTCAGACTCCCATCAAAGTTTTGAGGACATTGAGAGGCAGCGTGAGCAGTGGGAACACCGGCAGCAGAGAAGAAGGAGGAGAATTCGTCAACGCTCCGTCAGCAAAGAGAAGTGGGTGGAAACGCTGGTGGTGGCCGACCCTAAGATGGTGGAGCATCATGGGAGCAAAGCCGTGGAAAGTTACGTCCTGGCTGTTATGAACATTGTAAGTATGTGACAAAAACAACAACATTTACGTTTCCATGCATCAAAATCCACGTTGTTTGAATTATAGTTTAATTTAAAATTCCAACCAATAGTAAGGTGAAGGTGTAGACAACATTTCAGTTTTGTAGCAGGATTAAATATCTCAATTTACAGGAATATGGTTACCTGGAATAATCTGTTAAATCTCATTAAGGTTATATTTTTGTAATTTTGATATTATCATGAGTAGCTGAATTTCACTGTTAACATTACAGAAATAAATCCTGCCAGATATTTTGAATGCAGCGTAACAGGATGTTTGAACATCTTCCAGATGTTTTTGATGATACGGCAGTTTGGGACCAGATGTTGTTTCAGTTTTTCCATCCACCATGGATTAAACTTTTCACATTTAGCCATTATCAATCAATACTGATTGGCTAATTATAACTGCCACGTAGTTGGGGGTTAAGCAAACTGACTTGTCTGTTATTGATGAGCACATAAGAGGGGTTTTCCAAAATAAAGTCATGTTGTTTTCCACCGCAGCTACTGAAAGTAGCAGATTATCAGCAAAGGGAATTCACTGACAGCGGGATTACCAGATTTAACAGACAATAATACACAGAGGAAACGGCCGTTATTCTTCACATCCTCTCTGTTTGTTTTCTGGGTCCTCTAGACTCCAGCTTTGAACTTGAAAATCCCCAAAAGATTCAGTTTTGTGAAAACAATCATGCACTGGATTAAGGGAAACAACCTCTTACCCAAACAATAACTAATTGCATCACCTTCCTCAGCCACCAATCGCTCCATTGTCTCGTCACTGGCGCTGTCTTGAAGTTGTCAACTTCACAAGAGGTTCATATATTTATGTTCTGCTGTACTGTGTGCTCCCAGCAGTATGATCTACACACATGTAACAGCCAGGATATCAATCTCAGCAGACAAATAAAAAAAGCCCTTTCACAAAAATAGCTCCCAACTTCCTTTCGCATGGTTATTAATTGTATTTTCTTTGGGATATTTATTACAGCTATATGTAACCAACAAACATCACATGGACATAAAGAAAGAAGCAGTGAATATCCCCAAAAAGCAACATTTACTCTATAAATCTGGGTGTCAATGTGCAGCATGTGGCTCGAGAGGAAACGTGTCAAATCAACAGCACATTGTTGCTTTAAATAGCTGAAGCTCTATTTTTATTCTTGAGATAAAGAATAAAGAAACATGGATGAAGACAGACTGAAAGCAAATTTAATGTTGCTGTTAAAAGATATGTGCACAACAAGTATCTGTGACTGAGCGCTACTATGAGAGACAAAACATGTTGCTGAATTAAGTCCTTTATGTGTGTCAAAGCTGTTCTGTCTGAAGTGCCTCGAATACACAACTTGTACCCAAGACATTTTACACGACAGCAAGAACAACGGTCATCAGTGTTAAACAGTTATTTACAAATGCATTTTCTTTAAATTTCAGAATAAGATGCTCTCTCCTTCTCCTTGGCATCAATCTGTTGCAGTGTCTGAATTGTATATTTGAGTTTGTCAAACTTTAGAATCAAGTAAGATTCAGCTCAAAAGTGAAATCTCTTCTTTCTTTTTTTTTACATTGAACAAGGCATTGGTTGTGTTGAAATCTAGTTGGAAGGCTGGAGCCGTATGCATTATGAATCCTGCTTTATGAATGAATGACTGTGAAAATGAAAGCCTATGCATGAATTATAATAATAAATGGGGTTTTTAATAAGGAATCTAGCATTGTTTAGGACAAGCGTGCCTCTATTTGAGTGTGGATAAAAGATGACAGTAAGTGAAGGGAGGGAGAGAAGTGATGATTTGCTACAGAGGTTAATAAGGTGATGTGAGTATAGTATTTGTACAGTGTCCCTTAACTATTACCCAGAATGATCCATATACCAGGATGCACCTTTTTAAATTATTCTAAAGTATTCTTTTAACAAGCAATTTTGCAATAAAGCATTTCCTAGGCAGCACAATTTAGATGTGATATTGTGGGTCATTTATTTGTTGTTATTGTGATGAATGCAGATGAGATTCTATTGTAAATAATAGTATTTCTGTAGCATGGATCAAGGTATGCTTTATAAGAAATAGCATGTGCAAAGAATTGTAAATGTGTGTACGGGTTTAACTTAAACTTAAAAACATATCATTAAAAAGTTGGACTTTCCGATGCTTTCTAACAATTTGATAAGCATTTAGTTTGAATCATGATGCCTTTAGACTCAGCCTTTTTCTAGCATCTTTACATTTTCATTTGCATATCTGTGTAGTTTTCTGGGACTTGACTATGTGAAAATCGTTCAGAGGCTCATTACTGTCGGTCTTAATACAACAATGTGTGAACAAATGGGGTTAAAGTTGAATAACTTCATCTGTGATCTGGAATCCAAAGCAAAACCGTGCTGTTATCTGCAACAGCAAGTGTGACTCAGGCTACCAATCTCACAAAGCATCTCCTGCAGAATATAATGAGACCTTTAAGGTTTGGTGTTAATGATGCTCACAGTCTTGAATCTCATCAGTTTGAGTTTCTATCGCCTTAGACCTTTGTTACACGCTTCTCACTTCTTATATCTCCAAACCTTGACCTTGATCATGTTCTCCAGAAAGATTCTACTTTTTCAAGTTTGATGAACACGTACTGCAGTGACTCAAAGTCAACTGACTGAAAGGTTATTTGTGTAACATATGTTGAAGTTTGTGTAGTGTACTTCTAAAGAAAAGTACATGTTTAAACTGGTTAAAGAAAAGCTATTGTAAAAAGGCCAAAAATGTTAGCCTTTTAACTGGTCTAGGCATTTAGACTCTCAATTCTTAGTGGAACAAGTGGAATAAATACAGTGAAACCCTAAAAGCTTTTCCTCTGAATGACTCAGGTCAACTTGTAAATTGATGCTTAAAAGGAATCAACAAATGAAATTAAGCAAAATATGCCAACACAAGACAAGATGTTCCTGAAAAGGAAAACGTTTAATTTATTGTTTTTTTTTAAACATTTATAAATGTTGGATTTAGGTGTATACATTGGGCTTCACAACAACAGTCATGTTACTCGATATAAAAGCTCTGACATGCTCTATAATACAACATTCTTTCTTTTCAAGATATAAAAACATAATTTCAAGATCAGATTGTTGGGCGTTTTAAAAGGAATGTCTTTTTTCATTTGATTAATGTAAGTTTTTTGTAGACTTATATTCCAGAGTTTCTACCACATGACTTACTAGCTAATTAAAGGCTAATTGTATGGAGCTAATTATCCTACAATAAAAATAATAGTACAGTATATAATAATTATAAATCAACAGCCTAATGACTGCATATTTAGTAAGTGTCTCATTAGGATTATTTTTATATACCCAATGCCATGGTAGTTAGGTTATGTGAGGCCTAGATGTTTAATGTAGTTTTTGTCTTGTTCTAGGTGGCGGGTTTGTTCCGAGATGCCAGTATTGGAAACGCAATAAACATTGTGGTTGTTCGACTCATTCTTCTGGAGCAGGAAGAGGTAAAAACCTGTTTGTTTATGATAATGAAATGCGGTTCATTTTAATGGAAAAAACAAACAACAGGGAATATGTTTTATACCTCAAAGGCATACTGAGCAGAATGCGTCTATGTAAACCAATAACGTGACCCCATGCATAGCAGGGCTGTCACCTAAGTCACAATTCAATTGAAAATTTCCCACAATACCAGCAGGTATTTTATGAATGTAACCTGTATACACAGAGCGTTCGGTTTGCAAAATCACATTCATATTAAAGTATACTAAAGTTATTCTAGTTCAAAATAATATCCGCTTTTACATTGTTGGCAGCAGTCAACACCACAGTAGGTTTCCTCTACTGTCCTTCACAGCAGAAGACAATAAGTTACAGATGTGAATGGAGCAGATAAACTGTTAGATACTGTTGGATATGACTGTATCAAATGATAAAATTGATAATACTTTGAAGCATCAGGCTAAAAATAAGATGTGTTTATAAGCATCTTTAGTTATCCTGATAATCACGTGTACAAATTGAAAACACAAACAACAAGTAGACATGCTGTACTGCTTTGTAAATTTCCCGCTGCGGGACTAATAAAGGATTATCTTCCTGACATTTGTATGAATGACTTATTAGGGCCCTTTTAAAAGGCTGCATTGAATGCAGAAAGCGGAGATGGTGCAATAAAGCTGCTCCTAAACTAATTATTTAGTATCATTTTTCCTTGAAATACAGCCTGTCATTTTTTTCTTTGCTGTTGTAACGCGATAACAATCATAACAGCTGTGCGCCGCAAACATCCCATTATGTAAAAATGTATTGTGCACTAGCTGCCTATTTGATCTGTTTGTATTATTCCCTCCTCCCGTTGTCTTATTGCAACATGTGGACAACAGGAAGACTTAAAGATTACACACCATGCCGACAACAGCCTGAGCAGCTTCTGTAAGTGGCAGAAGAAACTCAACATGAAAGGAGAGGAACACCCGCTGCACCACGACGTAGCAGTCCTGCTCACCAGGTAAATAAAAACTCAGTTCACCAACTTTTCTTTCTCAACCAAACATAATCATGTCAACCCAGGGAGTCAATTGGTAATGGAGCAGTTATTAATTTCCTGATTGAAGTGGTTTCAGAGAGAAGTATCCAAGCTGCATGCAATCGTATAACACACACTCGTATGTTTGTGCTTTCATTTGATATCTCACAGCTGTCGCTTCACCAGCTGTAATTCACACTGCAGTTACCAGAATAATAATCAAATCTCAAATGCCTCAATAAATGAACAGCAGGTATAGTAAAAAGAAAAGAAAAAATAAATCGATCAAAGGCAAGTGGAATCATCCACCCCTGACTGATTCAGTTTCCTGAATTCTCGTGCTTTCACTAAATAAGCTGCCAGTTTGACAGTTTCTTCTCCGAACAACCATTTCAGATGATATTAGTCATTCGCACAGTTTACAACAACACACTTATATCCTTCAATCCATTTTAAAAAACATCACACAATTCCAAGGACAGAATTGCACTCCGCTTTATTTCTCTCTCATTTTTCTTTTTCCAAAGCAGTGTACCGTTGTGTTTCAGTATGAAAGAGCTGCTCTTCTATGGGCACAAATAGACCTTTTGTTCTTTGATAGATTATAATGAACACACCTGTCAGAAAAAAGATCATCCATAATTTAGACTTTTTTTCCTCTTGAATCTCTTTTTCCCTTTTAAAGATACAATATTATTCTTTTAGCCATAAAATAATATCTACAAAGCCACATTTGCATCACTTGTATCAGACGAGTTCCTTAACCAGGGCCCGTTTTGTTGTTTATTCCATTTAAACATTATTTTAGCTTGTAAATGATGCCCTTATTGATTAACTAATTCCAGTGCGACACTGCTTACACCGACCATTTTCTAATTAACAATGAAAATGGATATTTTCATGAATATTTAATGTGAATAAAGTGCCAGAGTACATACATCAAACATCAAAAATAAACTAATAAAGCTTTTTTGTAAAAAAAAAAATAAAAAAAAAAGTGTGAGGGGCAGATCCACCAGTCAGTTAAAAAAAAAAAAAAAAAATTTTTTTATCTGATAAACATAATTAATTGCTCATTAACTGGCCCTTGGCCTACTGTCATTTTTCAAAACTGTTTTTCAACTTTTATCTGATCTTTTTCACCTTATTATTCGGATCTTTAATGTGTTGTCCGTCATGTTGCCCTGGGAATCAGCCGACATCTGACGTTCACTCCACACTTTTTCCCTTTTCACAAAGGAAGGACATCTGTGCAGCCAGCAACAAGCCGTGTGAGACGCTGGGTCTGTCCCATGTGGCGGGGATCTGTCAGTCACATCGCAGTTGCAGCATTAGTGAGGACACTGGGCTCCCGTTGGCCTTCACTGTGGCTCACGAGCTGGGACACAAGTAAGATTTCACTGTACACACACGCACACACACACACACACACACACACACACACACACACACACACACACACACACACACACACACACACACACACAGACACGCACATTGCATGGGTTAAGCACAGAGTCTTGACTTGCTTTTGTAAGTCTCTTTGGATAAAAGCGTCTGCTAAATGACTGTAATGTAATGAGTGCAGTGAGCTAAGCTTCCAGTTACTCTACATTAAATGTAGCTTCACTACAATTAAGCTACCCAGTGGAATGTAGCAAGCTAAGTTACAGCAACATGGCAAAAGTAGTTAAACAACAAGTTATTTTAAATTTTCATTTTTTTAAATTGAGCTAATTTAATTTCACTCAGTAAATTTTAATATAATATACATGTATATGCCTGATTTCATGGGTTTTCACATTTTCAGCCTTCCTTTATACAACTATTTATGATGGTCTGTGTGGGGAACTTTGATAAAATAGACTGTCAGTGCTTGTTTGACTGTCAAAAGGAGTAAAAGACTCAGCAATTGTCAATCTAATCTGACAGTGGGATTATGAGGGTTGGTACGTACAGTAATGACTGTGTCACATTAAATGATTAATTGTAATACAATTGAGGAAAATTTTCGCCCACATCTTGGACTATGGAAAAGCTTGTAGATTGTACATCAAATAGATAGATTTATAAACCACCTGGATTATGAAAGTTAGATTTACAACAGATTCAAATTCTGCACCAAGACTAAACTACATTTTAATTATGCTTTCTCTATTTTGATTTTGTCGCATGTAACCCCATTGTTCATTCATAAGCACAATCATAGCCTGAAACTGTTCCTATTATAAAGATGTATTACAAATGTTTTTATAGTTTTGTTTCTTTCTCATAATTAGAACCAATTTGCGATGTAAAATACACAATCCAGTAGCATGTAGGCTAGCTAACTAGCTGCTTAGAGCTTCAGAGAACACATTTGTTTGTTTTTTAGTCAAGGTTAACAGCAGAAAGTGAAGAAAAAGTGTTATTTCTCTCTAGGTTTTCATTCCATAATGTTGTCACATATTTATAAAAACAATCAGAGCCTGTCAGCGGTAAAATAAGGCACTTTTAGTGGACCTACAGTACCAGTCAAAAGTTTGGACACACCTTCTCATTCAATGGTTTTTCTTTATTTTTTTTAATTTATTTTTCTACATTGTAGGTTAATATTGAAGACATCCAAACTATGAAGGAACACATATGGAATTATGTGGTAAACAAACAAATGCTCAACAAACCAGAATATGTTTTATATTTAGTTACCCCTAACGATTATACTACACTGCAGCGTGTTTGCTGCCTGCTGTCTGCAGCGTACTCCATTATTACTGGACCAAAAAAAAAATGAACAATTCTAACAGTCGAGGTTGAAAAAACCCAAATACCCTTCAAAAGCGCATCAACTGTTTGTTCCCATTTGTTTTCTTTTATCACTGCTGTGCACAGCCTATTATTGTGGCTCACTACTGTTCTGCCCCCACAGTAAAATATATAAACGTTAATTATAGTGATATAAGCATGTACAATAATTGCAGTCCATGGACAGATGCATGTATTGGCTTGTCGTAACTTTACCTTGAAGTACGTGTGTTTCATGTTGTACCCACTCACTTTAATTGCCCTCTCTGTGGGATGTGCTTTTTATGTCGCAGCTTTGGGATTCAGCATGATGGCAACGGTAATGACTGTGAACCAATTGGGAAACGACCTTTCGTCATGTCTCCACAGCTCCTGTACGGCACCTCCCTGCCCAGGTGGTCACGCTGCAGTCGCCAGTATATCACCCGCTTCCTAGAGTGAGTGCCACGCACCCTATATAACTGCAATGCTGACTATAGATATATATATGTATGACTGAGGTTGTGTGTTTAAGGCCTTCAAGGTTTCCTGTGCCCACTACTTTATAGATTTAAAAAAATGTCATGTGATGTAAAGCTGTCGAGGACCCTCCGTTACATATATACACTATATGTAAGCAAGAAAAAATAGTTCATATCAGTATGTGGTGTACATACAGTCATAAACTCTAGATGATAATTAATCTCCCACGCTAACTCATTTACAGTTCTTTGTTTTTATTGATCAATGAGATTTGTCCGAGTCATATAAAATAAAAAAAAATAAAAAATGTTTATGTAGGTAACATAAAGATTTAACTTTACATTTTTTATTAACTACAAGTAGTGATGTTTATACAGCAACCGTTCTTTTAATGGGAGTGTTTTTCCTAGTTAAATTTGATTGTGGTAGACATTTTATCAGGCTGCATTGTTAAAATTCATCAACCTCAGTTAAATAGTTTCCATATCCTGACCTGAGGGCAGACACACCACCGTGTTCAGCTTGTTTAATAAATATACAGTAACACACATACAGTAGTTCCAGCTGCTGGATTACTGATGATGTGTACGCATACAGACCTCTAAACAACGCTGAGCTGCTGTAATCAACGGTGTTTACACCCACCGCGGCTCAATTCTATGTCTCTAGAGCTCTTCATTGACAACTTCAGCTGGAATAATGAGCTATACTGTACTATAAGGATATTGTGAATATTGTAGCTTTTTTTAAATCTTTTTTTCTTCACAAATCAAAATGGCCTGCTAAATTATATAAAACATAGTTGCTTACAGTTTATTGTTAAACATTGGCCAAGGGGATAAGGAGATACATATACTAAAAGTATTAGAAGCCGCATTGTAACAAAGAGCTAATAATGAAGGAAATGTCAGCTGCTACTGTCTGACTTGCACTGTGATTCTTCAGCAGGATATGTGTTGACCGTCTGAGATATTTCACCGTAGTTGCCCCAGTTACTCAGCTCCAAGCATCTGGAATTCATTTAGTGGGTGTTCTGCTACTTGACAGTATTGTGGCTTCTTGACTCCACTGTGGAGGAAAAAAAGGGCCGGTGGGCGATATTTAGTCTTGTGGGAGGTTGATTCACAAAGGCCACTGGTTTGTGTGTTTGTGTATCTGAGCGACGGTAATTAAAAAGGAGACTAGAGCGTTGTGTCAGCACTTAAAAGCACCATCTCCCGCACAGTCTTTTGATAAAACTTCCTAGCGGTGCATTTGTAAAGTGTGTATTATTAATCCTATGTGCTTGATTTCCTTGACTTGTCCTCTAGCCCTTATGAAGGTTCACATTTGTGCCTTTTAGTAAAATATTGTCGACTATTGGATGGATTGCCATTAAATGGTGCAGTAATTATTGTTTCCCCACACGTGATCCCTTGACTTTTCATTTAGTGCCATCATCATTTCAAAACGTTTTTTTTCCCAAATGACTTTGGTTTATGACCAAATATTAATTTGTAGGAGACAAGGTTGTTCTGTGAGGCGACCGTGCTACCAATAAGTACAGCTATGGGTAATTTGTACGTGATCCATTATAACTTGTGTTAGATTAAAGTCAAAAGCATTAACTATGGTCTAAATGCTAAAAGATCAAGACTAGCCCATTAACTGTGACTTAGAAATAAGGCCATCTTCCCGCCGTCCCCCCTTCCAGCTGGCTTGTCCCTGTCTTTTGACCTCCACGTCAGCTAGCCACTCCAAAACCACTAAATCTGCATTGATCATTCCACTGATATTTCTCTTTCCCTCTCATTGCCCTAAATGCCAGCGTCCGTCCCCCCAACCCCCCCCTTTTCCTCTGTTTTTATCTCTTCCACTGACTGCAGGACAAGGCTCCTATTGTGTACGGCTTCAGTTGTCCTGCAGGCCTCCACTGCTCTGTGCTGCTTCAGAGGTTTGGTCCGTAGGTGTTATTTTATGTGGAATGTGGAGGGTCACACTGAGCTGAGTGGTTTAGATATTATCAAATAGATTGGCTACTCATAAACAGAGACACCCCTTAAATGTCTAGAGGAGAATTACTGAAAGGCCATAGAGGCCAAGTTGCAAAAAAACCAAAACTAATTTCAAGTTTATTTAATTGCTGTATAGAGGAACCACGGAAGCAAAGCGCCTGCAGATATCTCACACATAACATAGCATATTTCGTATATTGTAATTTATTTTTGAGGTGAACGGATTCAGGAAACAGTTGATTAATGGACACGAACATTCCAGGAAAGCCGAGTTCGACAAAGGTCGTAGTAGAACCTAATTTGCCCTCTGAGCTGCGTTTCAGTCCGGAGGCACTGATGGAGAACATTTTAATTGCTGCTGTTCAACAGTTGGTGTGAGGTCATCTCAGACATGTTGTTAAGTGGCAAACAATCAGCCTCGGTTTCTTTAAATTGGATTTATCAATTTTTTTCAATTATTAACTCATGAGAGAAAAACCTTTTTTATAGGCATGTGACAGAAATTATAAAAATGTTTAGTGTATGATTTAAGAAATGGGAAAATGTAATGACATTTATATTCTCTAATGGCCTGGACTACATTTTAGAAAATGTTTTAGTTGGCAAGACTTTGTTCAACATTTTAGAACATGTGTGATTAAAACAGCACTTGCTCTTTAAAGCTGCTGTAATCATATGTTGATAATAACTTTGGATGTCCGTATCCGATCTCAAAGATTGGTATTGGGACTGATCAAAGTATTTTTTTATCTGATTGTTATCGGGTATATTGGGATATCGAGCCCACGCCAACCCTTCGTGTAACGTCAGGTGTCAAGCAGGTGTTTTACTTGCAAAGCTTTCATGCACATCAACAAGTGCAGCTGCCTTCAACTCTCCAGATCTTCTCCGTCAGTCTCACCTCCACTCCTCTGAGCTCCAGGTGTGAGAGCCGAGGCCAAACACTACACACTATAAGCGACAGTGAGGATTTATATTTCTATTATTTACATAGTTAATGTGCACTCGTTTAATTTCAGCTCAGTGTGAGAGGACCGCTCACCACGCCACTGCAACGAAATCACCACGGGCAAAAAGCCAAAAACAGTAATTTATTCATGCAATTCATGCCAAAGATGTACAGACAACGATGAATAAATGAACGGAATACAGTTCATTCAAGTAACTCGGGCAACAGGAGGACACATTTAAAGGAAGAGAGAAATTCCCTTTAAACGGTGGGTTTGTTATTTTATACTTTTTTATTTTGTAAATAAATAAATGTATGAAAAAAACATTAAGGAACAGCTTGTATGCAAGCATTGTTTTCTTAATTCAATGCAGAGCTATTCAGTTGTCATATACATTGGATTGATTTTAATAATTTTAATGCACTTTAGGTGTGCACTGCGCAGCCGTATTATCGAGGAAAATGGAGGTATTTGATTGGGACTCTGTATCGGATTTTATTATACGACTCGGATCCGGATTGGAGGCAAAAACTTTATCACAACATTCCCCGTTAATCACCAAAACAGGTCTTTAAGAGCAGTGAATATTGGACTTACGTTGTCTCCAGAAACAATGTTCACAGGCCATATTAATGTGCTAAGATTATATGTAAAGTCTACAGCTTGTTGCGCTGCCTCCAAATGGCAAAAAAAGCAATAACTGCAGGTTTGACTAGTTTTTGAATGTTTTTATTTCTTACAGTTGGCCCGGTTGAAAAGCACAGAATCACAGCAATCACAATATGGTTTTTTGTGTTACATATGAATACATTTCTTTCCACTTTAATGGATCAAGGATAAATATGAGAAAGCACAGTTTGCTACTATCCAGTATACAATGATTTATCGGCACTGTATGCACATCATGAGGGAAAAACATCGCTGTGAGCTATTGCAGGTTGTTGATCATCACAGTGGAGAGTAAAATAGCGGGGATTGTTCCAGAGCAACACCATCACCTTAGAATTATTGGATAGACCGTTTCAACGAAATTGCATTGCTAGGCAACAGCTCGGGTCCATGATTACTTCCCTCTCATTTACATACACCACAACAGGAAATAAATTAGGAGACCTATGGATTATTTATGTGAACAATAGAGAAGTGATCTCTAGGTGCTCACCATTGTTCATTTTCAACAAAGGACTAAAAACATCTACACACTGAAGTTTGATTCACTTTGCTTCACTTGGGCTTATTCTTCATAATATTTCATATGAATCTATGAATATATATTCTTTATATCAGCTTTGCCATATAAGGTCATGAATGTAATTGAAATTCATGTCACAAAGCTCACATTTATGTAATTGGCACAGAATCATTACAGTCCCATGAGAGCTGTCATTATGGATATTTGGGTGCCGGCTAATTTAATACCTAAATCATAAAATCTAATGATTAATCCGTACATCAAAGAACTTTGTCCTTTGTTTTAATATGACAGTAAAATTATTTCACATTGTTAGGCTTTTGATAGCAGTGAATAATTTGTGCTTGAGAGTGTTATTTTGTATTAATTGGATATTTATGTTGTTATGCTGTTCATTTTGGTCATTCCCAGATAAGAAGATTGTAAATATGTATGTTTGGGGTTTGTATGTTGTAAAGACCTGATTATCTGCCCTCTTTTCTTCTTTACCTTGGGACACTTGGGAGGAAATTATTAGATAACTATTTTTTGTTATTTCTAATCAGATTTTGTAAAACATGCACTCTGCAAGTTATAGATAATGGACATTTAATTGAGGACTTGAGTAAATACAGTATTGTGTTTTGTTCAAGATAACTATTTTTTATCCTTGGATTTCTAATTGGATGGCATTTGTAAAAGCATGCACTCTGTGTGATGTTAAAGCTAGGGTTGGTAACATTGGAGCAAGAAGTTAAAACATTTTTTTAATTATCTGATCCAAACAACCTCCCCAATGTTTCCCATTCTTTTCCAATGAAACTATCAAGCTCCAAAGTCACAAAATTTTGTGTTTTGTTCGGCAACATTAGGCCTTTTGTTCCCCAGCAATTACCATAATGAATGTTAATTCACAGCTTTTTCTGTCCTGGCCCCTCAGTGGTGGAATGAACATTAAATGTAGGACCATTCAGCTGCCCAAGGCGCAGGCTGAAAACTCATCTTCAAGAAGTACTACCCTGAGTCTTTGGTAACATTGGAGCAAGAAGTTAAAACAGTTCGCTGCACTTATTGAATTTTATTTGTTTACTGCACTTATCCTATCCCCAATAGTTTTAGCACTTACTATTTCGGATTAGTCTGTTGCAAACTATCAAGCCTCTCCAATACTTTTGCTCTGGTTTATGCTTTAAGATGCTTGTTTAAGAAAGGAGATGCACTTATGACTTCTGGTGACTAGTAGTTCTCTTGAATACCTATGTTGAATACACTTCCTGTAAGTCGCTTTGGATAAAAGCGTCTGCTAAATGACTGTAATGTAATGTAATGTAATGTAATAATGGTCATGGCTATTCATAGTACTTGTAGCTGTCAATCTAGCAGCTTGAGGAAGACTTCGGTGACATGCAATGACTGCAGGGCAGAACGCATGCAGGTAGACAGGCAGTTTATTACAGTCCTGTTACAGCCACTGATGTCAAATTTTACCCTGATTAAATTTTGCATTTAACTTATTTATTTCTGTTGTGCTATAAAGAGAATTTCAACAGCAATAACAAAAATGTTTAATACAAAAGGTTACCAACCATAGCTTTAATTTAAATAACATTTTTGAACACAATACTAATTATTATGACTGACATTGTAATTGGCTATAGTAATGGGAAACTATAATGATACATCTAACCAAGGATAAAGCAGTGCCCTTTGCTGTACTCGGTCCTCTGGAAGTAATTTAAAAATGGTAATGATGCTTCTTTTTTCTCCCAAAGCTAATGTCATAACCAGTTGAAGTCTTTGTTATTCAAATTATCCGTGTTGTCACTGTCTCTATCTCAAACTGTTTCAGCTCAGCTGTGCTGCAGCACTATAGAGACCAAGACATAAATAGCAAAATCACAATATGTACAATATATAAAACAACAACAGTGTTCCTGGAGAAGCAAATTCGGAAGCAGGTGCAGTGATCAGAGACAGTTGTTTGTAACGAGTTAATTAAAGGAGGGTAATGGATACATTTCAATTAAAGAGCATTCACAAGTCACAGAAGAAGAATACATCTGTACTTAAAGGTCATTATTAGGCGATCCGTTTCAGTATCCTGTCCACTAGAACAAGAGGTCCTTCAAAAACTGACCCCACAATTCTTGCTAATATTCAAAATGTATTTCTTCAGAACGAGTTACCAATCAAAATATTGGGTCATTGAGGTTCTTTTTAAAACAATTTTCATGTAATAAACTACATCAACAGTTTTAATTAGTTTTTAATCTGCAAGCTTTAATTAGACAGATAATTTTTGATTGAACTTGATTGGATCTGTTGAAGTCAACAAACACCATTTATGTCCTGTTATCATGTCCTCTCATATGCAATGAGGAGAGAGGCAAACATTGCAAACACTCATAAACACAAACTGCCTGTTGATAAATACTGTACGTGTGTTTAGAGCAGATTGTGCCACAAGCCTCAGACAATGTGGTCTTATCGACTCTGAAGGAATATCCAACGCCTTATCCTGCATTTTATATAGTATGCTTATAATAATAATTGACCCCTTTAGACATTTACAGGAAAATCTATTCAAGAGAGTAAGATGGAGCTTGTGATTTCAGCACAGGTACATACAGAATCTGTCTATATTTAATATGGTGTAATGAGAACAATTATATTCCATTCAGGTTGCTCTGCCTGATTGGAAGAGTTTATTTATGCCAGCGCACTGTGCCAGAAATACTGTTAACATTCAGTGTATCTGTAAGATCTACCTGTTGAATGAATTTCCTTTCTCATAAAATATTTCAAATATTAGTTTTTGAAAACTTTGAAACCTCCATTGGTTGCACATGGCGGTTTTTCATGGTGCATTACTGCCACCTGTAGATAAGTGCAATAGTTAGAAACCATTGGCATGGATATCGTGCATGTGCATAACTGTATGTGCACAGCACTGCTAGTGGTCAAAAAAGGCATCGGGTACCTTCAAGCTCATCAACTTTTCTTTATTTTTATGCCTCCAAACTTTTGACAGCCACGGCCCGAGGCATTGTGTTTTCTGGGTTTTCAGTCTGTCCGGTCCATTTTTATTAAAGTATTATCTCAGGAAATTTGGCAATAACGTCCACCTGCCTCAAGGATGAACTGTTTCAATTTTGAACTTCAAAAGGTCAATGTGACCTCACAAAACACGCTTATGTGAGGACTCAAGAACTCAAGAAGTCAAGAATTGATATGCTAACTATGACAATATCACAAAAATATCTATAAGGCTCAAGTCATTTTAGATGGACATAAATGTAAACTGCTACGTCAGTTGTTGGCGGAGGCAAACAATTGTGTGGCGGTAATTCTAGTTGTCTTACGATAAGATCTTGGTTGATTTTTTTTACTTTGTGAATATACAGTACAGATATTAAGTACAAGGATTACTGCACTAATTTGGTGTTAAAGCGGTAGTTTATAGGTCATTGCTGAAGTGTTGGTCCACTGCAGTTTCCGTATATGATTTTGTAGTCAAACACACACGAGCGTTTCTCGGCTTGTCGATGTAAGATTCTTTGTGTAGGCTTTTTATTCGAAGCAAACCTCTGAGGGAAACTCGAGAGTCCATTACTTGGAGGATACAGGATATTTCCTGGTGAGGACCTGCCCATCTCTAGGTGTTCAGAATAACTTATGCAGTCTTTGTAAATGCTTTCATGGCTGGAAGTCAACTGCAGAAAGACAATTAATTTTAAAATAATGTTCAAGAATGATGAATATAATAACGTGTGTGTGTGAGAGAGAGTGTGTGTGTGTGAGAGAGAGTGAGAGTGAGAGAGTGAGACAAAGAGACCTTTCTATACTGTGCTTACCAGACTCTGTTTTTCTTATTTTAATCCTCCACCCCCCTCCTGCCGTCCCTCACAGTCGCGGTTGGGGCTGGTGCCTTGATGATGCCCCGGTGAAGGATCAGCTGTCTCTGAACTCGGTGCTCCCTGGGGTTCTGTACAGCTCTGCCCATCAGTGCCGGCTGCAGTATGGATCAGGTTCTCTGCTCTGCGATGACATGGACGTAAGGCTCAAATGCATCACAATAAATCAATACAAAGCCATGTGCAGCTCTATGGAAAGAATAATGGTCTCCTGTATTGTCATTCTTTCCTTTCTCTACTTTTCTCTTTTGTACATTTGTTGACCTCCTTTGCTTTTTCTATTTGGCCATTCTTGTATTGTTGCCATGTCTGAACCACATATCCCTTCAACAACGTCTGCTTGATTCTGATTTGACCTTCCCTTCTACTTTTAAAGCCCTCATAGAAATATGTGTCTCTTTATGCTCTCTGCCTACTCCATTCTTCCCTGATCCTATTCTGGGTTCAGCACAGTGTGTCAAGTGTTTCTACTTGAACTTTTTTTCCTTTCTGATTGATGGAATATTGTATTTGAATCATTACTACAAAGAGCTAAGAGTTTGTGCTTTACATTACTTTACATAAGTCATTTGGCAGACGCTTTTATCCAAAGCGACTTACAATAAGTGTATTCAACATAGGTATTCAAGAGAACTACTAGTCACCAGAAGTCATAAGTGCATCTCCTTTCTTAAATAGCATCTAAAAGCATAAATCAGAGCAAAAGTATAGTGCAGAAGCAAATTACTACGAAAACAATAAGTGCAACAAACTAGTACGAATACAATAAGTGCTAAGAGGAAGGCTCAGGGTAGTACTTCTTTACCGTTTTTAACTGATGTTAAATTCAAACATCTTTTTAGGAGACATAACTGGAGACGAAATATAACCTTAAAAAGAAAATCAACACTGGCATTGACAGTGTAACACTGTGTCTCAGGCTGCATTCAGACTTAAAGAACATTGGATTGTAAGACTGCAAAGGGAAGCTGTATATGCATTTCTACAAGTACTAGTCAAAAATAGAAGTAATATCATTCAAAAAGTCCAGCTTGAGTAGAACATCAATGGGTTTAAGGCTTAAGTTTCAAACTCAGGTATTTTAAAGTGAGTAAATCTGGCTTGAGACGAGACATGGTGGTCAAAAGTCACAACTATAGGGTATTTGTAAATGCTAAAATGTAGGGTCTTTTTGTCCTTGCTTGACAAATCAAAATAACAAGTCAGATTTATAACATATTGTGTACAGCAGCATAGAGGGATACCACAGTTGATAGCAAGCATCATCTTTGCTTTGCTTTATACTGTCGCTCAGCCAAAAGCAGATTTAAATGCGTTTGCCATCTTTTCAACTTGATTATAAATAGCACTTTTTGACAATTAAGATTCAATAACATTACTGTCTGAAAATTACAGATTACATTACTTTAAAAAGGGCCATTGATTGTTTTTTGCAATACAATTGTTATGGACAAAAAACTCTATATAAAATAAGTAGTTTGTATGACATGTTGATCAACCTCGTTGGAAGGCCAAAGTGTTTATAGTTGTTCTAGACTTCCAAAGCAAGTGAAGCCGTCAAAGAGAGAAGGGAGACGGGGTATCGTTTGAATATGGAGATAGCTGGGCACCTTTTCAGAAGGTCACTGGGAGACATTCATAGTGTTGCACTCTGTTGATCAGATGAAAAGTGACAGAAATTGTCAAGCAAGAAGAGAAAGAGACCTTAATGAAGAAGTGGTTGTATATTATGGTTAGACATGTACACCCTTTTAATCCTACACGAGGAAAGCTGTTAAGGGTGGAGGTTTCTGAAGCTATTAAACCGTCTGATGGAGCACCCTGGAGCCTGAAGGGCCCCGCGTGGTTTTCTGACAACCCACTGGTTTCATTTAATGTTCTGTATCTATAAGCAGCTCAACACGGACGTACACAACTGCCATCCCCTTTTCTTAGCACACGAAGGTCTCCTCTCTGCATTCATGAATCCTAGATTTATGACGTGAGCTGGATTTAAACTAACTGCACAAGCAAACCGCTCATCTTACCGTGTAGCTGGTCGTAGTAACACTGGACACATGTGGCGTGAGGAAATTAGAGCGACAAGTTGAGATATTTTCGGAAGATTAACAAGCCGCAAATTAAGGAGGCATGAATTAGCCTCATTATTCACACTCACTGCTGAAGAATCTAATAGACTTGGCGTGATTGAAGTATATTCACAATGCACACACATTTTTTGACACGGGATTTGCCTAGAATGGCTGATTAAGGGTCTTTCCTGCGTTATGTGTGTGTTTTGAGTAGATGTATAGCAGCTTTTATAGAATTCCTGTCGACCATTAAAGCTGTCTGTCTTAAAGGTTTGTAAGACTCCTGTGTATTGTGGCTGGAAGCAGATCTGAATGAGTTATACGCAGCTCATCAGAGCAGCAGGAATGGCTAAAGATTGGACAGATTGGACAGATTTTTCCAACAATCCCTCCAAGAAACAACATGGTGTCTCTATATATATAATTTGTTTCAACATGTGCAGTTTTCACAAGCACCTCCCAGGATAGAACAACAACTGTGGGTTGCTTACAGATTTACAACACCATTCAAGCAAAAACCAATCAAGTAACAAATTCCCAGTCCTATTCTTGAGTTTAAATTTGAGTGAGGCCTGTTTCTTTTTAAAGCATGCGTACCAGCCTTGAATTTTAAAGGAACCCTGTGGAGTTTTCTCGTATACAAACATACTGGTGTTAACATTCAGTGTGTTTGTCCCAAAATGAATGATGTGTATCCTTACGCTTGAAGGTGCTATATGGGAGATTAGGAGCATCCACATTAGCTAGCCGTGTTCTTCCTTCATGAAACATGAGGACATAATAAAGTAATTTAATTGACACCCACCTCTTCTTTTACCTTCATGTTTCATGCAGCTGGTGGGAATTGCCAGTAGTGAAAAAAATCTCCATAAACACTACACACAGCAAAATCATTAAGATAATTTATATAGAATTATAGAAAATCATGTTGACAAATATAGAAACTTGGACAATATGTAGACATCACAATTTATAATAGATTGTTTAAGTTAAAGAGATTAAATAAACAAATGTATTTTAACCTGTTTGAATCACATCCCCAGTCATTATGTCTACCTATTTAACAATGTATACAAAAACAATAACATAATATCAATTTCTTCTGGATTTATTATTAAAATCCAATAAAAAAAAATGTGTATCCTTACGTAAACTAGTACCAACCAATAATATAATGACTTCCATCCATCAATCAATCTGCAACAAGGGAGGTTTGCCACAGTCCTCTGTTGCTCCTAATCGTGCAGCACTCAAACCCGCCCACTTTAAAGCGGTTCAATAAAATGTGAACAATTTGATTTAAATCCCTCTTGTAAGTGTTCATCGCTCAAATATTCCGTTTCTGTTTGTATACGTCACAGTACTGAAGCTCAAAACTCTCTAACATCTGTTTCACTTGGATTTAAATGCAAAACAAAGCAAAAAGCATTTGTTATCGAATGAACAGCAAAATGTTTAAGAGGGATTCCCATTGAAAGATCTTTTATTGGTAACAAATGTCATTAAATACAATCCCTGACCAGAATGCAGAGTTCTGTGTCTCTCACTTTATTCGGAAGTCATCCATTCATTCTACACATTAATCATCTTCAAGGGAATATCAGTCTTGCCTGATAACATACTTTACTTTAGCATCGATCACCATTATCACACAAAGCACAAACCAGAGTTCAGGAAGTGATCATGCTCACTTAAATAATGATTATGTCCATATAAAAAGCTTATTGCTCACTCACACAGTGCCGCCCTTCAGCCTTTGCTGCCCGACCTCCGCCGTCTCTGCTGCAGCTTAATGAGATGGATGTGACGGGTTAGATTGTGTCTCATCATAAAAGTGCGCAGGAAACTCAAAAGACCCGAAATGCTTTATCGACTAGAATGCAATAAAATCACCATTGTGTTTAAAAGCATATTTGTGCGTCATGTGAACGAATGAAAATGTTTCATTGCATTGAACTGCATTGAATTGTATCCATTTATCCCTTTGTTGCAAACACATGCCTCATCTTTTTTATTGAGAGTTTGTCATTTCTTATATGGAAAACTTCCTTGGTATCTTTTTGAAATTGTAGTGCCACTATAGAAATAACGCATTCGCTTTGTGTGGATGCTGAACACAAACGATACAGAACAACGTGTCGGTCTGTCCTTGCAGCACACACTTGTGTACTGTCCTATTTCATAGACTGTAGTTGTAAATTCTGGCCTTCAATACTGTGCCGATATTGTGCCATGTTTTCCTTTTAACCTAAGGTTACATTGACAATAGCTCTACAGTACATTTACAGGATGTGTTGTACGAGCAAGTGTGTCTTGATTGTTTTGTGTCCTCGGTTTTCATCTTCAACAATCTTAAAGGGATTGTTGAAGATACTCTGTTTGCGGATTTGGAAGAGTTTCTCTACTGCGTTGTTTGTTTTTGCGTGAGATACAGCAAGAGGAGAAAGAGAGAATCTGATCCAGATTACGAGCTTTAAGAGTTTAAATATTCCTATGGATTGAGATGATCAGTCACCATCACCTGTCCTTTTCTTTTGGATGGGAAATCTTTACATTGAGAATCAACATTGTCTTTTTCATCCTTTATGTTTGTGTAATCAGTCAGAAGATAGTTGGAGATTATCAATTGGAAATAAGATAAATATTTCTCACAGATCATTGTAAATTATTGCATTCTGAAGGTTCAAGTCTCAAAAAACATCCTAATCTGCAGTGTGAAGATTTTGGCCAAATGCAAACAGATTCAGCACAAATGTCAAGCAACAGGAACTAGAATGGGCTCAGACAATTGGAGCAATCAGCCAAGGAAGTTCTTTACAAACAGTACATTTGACCTTTTGGTGTTATCAGTCTTCACACGCAAATTTTACCACTGTGGGAAATTCTTCTTATTGGTCTTTTGATTCCTTATTGTTGCGAATACAAGACACACTATTGTCGTAAAAGTCCTTTTTTATACTCTCAATGAGCTAATGTTGCTTTTAACATTGACACTGAGAGCTCGACACACTGAAGCTCAAGAAAATAAATGCAAATAGACAAAAAGAAAATCAAAGACACATCAACACACACATGTGAGGTCTGACAACCAAATTATAATCAGTTCAACTTTGAATCCAAGTGGATGTTCGTGCCAAAATTGAAGAAAATTCCCACAGTGCATATCTGAGATATTGTGTTTTCAATAAAGATACAGACGTACGTCAACATAAAAAACAGCAATAACGGCTGTCACGGCATGAAAACAAACACATCTTGGACCACATACAGAAAACATCCAGCCCTTATTGAGAATAAATTCCCAGGAACTAAAGGACTACTTAAAAATCTTCAACACATGTGAGGCTTAACAAAAAACAATGTAAATCCAGATTGATTGTTTTCTTACAAAATCTGCAGTTTAAACATTATTTTGTTTACTATTCATTAATCGTAAGTACAAAAGAAAACATGCTGTGGTAGTAAGACACAAATCCCTCTCTGCTTTCCTAGAATGTATGCAGCACTCTGTGGTGCACTGTGGGAGCAACCTGCCACTCAAAGCTGGACGGGGCCGTGGATGGGACCAGTTGTGGAGTAGACAAGGTGAGTCTTTCATTTAATGATCATTTAAAGGGAATGAGACATGCAGTTGTTTTTTTGTTGCCGACAACCATCAGTGTTCAGTCGCTAAAGGGAACGGGCTTTATCATGGGAGTCTTTCTTATTTGCAGTATTTATTTTTAAACTGAGAATTCTAAGAATTCCGTTCCCATCAATGCTTCACTGTTGTTGTTGTTGTTGTTGTTGTTGTTGTTGTTGTTGTTGTTGTTGTGCATATGACAGCGAAGAACTTGAACTTGAACCAGATGCCTCAAGGCAGCAGGTTGGAGGAATGAAATTAGTGACTAATGTAGCAACACAAACTACCGTTACACGCAAGTGATAAAACGTAAACAATATCTTCTCAGCTCTCATAAAAAGTGCATAGAAAAAATATACAGTACATGTAGTGATATTGAGAGATACATAATGTATCAGAATAGAGTACAAACTGTTCTGTCTGTGTTTCAGACAACATGGTAAATGCAAACCTTAAAATAACTCACAGTTTGTTTAAATGTATTTAATAATTCAAGCTTTGCTGTATTTTACTAGTGGTGTTTTAGTGGAGAGTGTGTGGTGGTTGGACATGAGCCAGAGAGTGTAAACGGCGGCTGGGCATCGTGGAGCGAGTGGTCGGCCTGTTCGAGGACGTGTGGGGTCGGAGTCAAGGGCGCACAAAGAGACTGTGATAACCCAGTGTAAGTTTTAGTCTTCAGCCAAAAACACTGCAGAAAGTTTTTCTTGTTTTTAACTATTGTTTTGCAAATTAATTAGTATCGTTATCCTTTATATGCAAATTATTAGACTTAAATACATGTTTAACGCAGAGCCATTGGTAAAAGGCTGTTTAACTGTACTAAGACGTTACATTTTCAGGCTTTAATGTTTTATGTAGTCTCTTTGTGAGAACATCCAGAGATGAAGCCTTTTTGGGCAATACATGGACAGATAATGATTGACATTTAGATAATGGAAGGAGCATGGGGCAATAACTTATTTCACACATTTCATCTATCTTTAGATTGCCAGTGAGAGACAGTAGAAGGTGTTGTGTAATCTATAAACAATAAGGTTGATGTAATAAGCAAAAAAATCACATAGATATCAAATAATCATGTGTTTGTTGAATGATTTAATGCACAAAATTAATTAATTACAATGAATTGATTAATCTAAAACGTCTCCTCTTCACTCATTTCCCATCATATAACAAATGTTTTGAAGGTAAGAGTCAATGAGCAGAACTGAAATACTGTCTTTGATGAACCAACAGACCTAAGTACAGAGGGAGGTATTGTTTGGGAGAGAGACGGAGGTACAAGATCTGCAACACCACCCCGTGTCCTCATGACCTGCCCACCTTCAGAGACGTCCAGTGTGGTCACTTCAACACCGTGCCATACAAGGGCCGGTTCTACAAGTGGGAAGCGGTCATCAACAGAGGTGAGCAGAATAAACTTTTTGGGGCTGTGATATTACTTAGGTAAAGTTAAAAAAAGCACCTTTGGTTTTCGTTCAGTATTCATCACAACTTTGTGTCTCAACTCTTTTCAGTCAGCCCTTGTGAGCTGCACTGCCGTCCTCTGGATGAACATTTTTCTGATAAAATGCGAGACGCCGTTGCTGATGGGACGCCGTGCTACCAAGGCAACAAAAGCAGAGACGTGTGCGTGAATGGCATCTGTAAGGTATCAACACTGCACCTACTATTGCAGATATTTCTTTGTTGTCTCCTCTTCAGCATTTGACGACATTCACTTGATCATTCCATCCTTGTGTTTCTCAGTCATTTGCATGTTTCGGCTTCGTTAGTCATGCAGTATATTAACTTGACCATCACTTGGTTTTCTCTGCAAGCGAGTGTTGAACATTTGACATTCTGCATGAAAATGAGCTTGTTGATAGAAAAACATCGTGGCTGTTATCTCTCTGCTCTTGCGTATCACCTGGGGCCAAAAATGCCAGTCATTGATACAGACGTTGTTTGGATACTGAGTAGACAGCAATCACAGACTTTGTGGCTCTGATTTCATGACATTTTGTGACATTTATGTCAGGAAGCCACATGTGCTCCACCTTTTTACCTGGAAACCCATTTTGGGTTTTGAAGGGGTGTCTTTACCATTGAAGATCAAAGCTCTATTTTTCAAAATGATCATCCTTAGAGGTGCTAAATTCGAAATTGAGAGAATAAATATATTAGAAAACAGCTACTTGCCACAATATGTAAATATAGAGTGGGTTTATGTCTACCTGAGCAGAGAATGAAGTCACATCCTTTCCTCGTTCTTGACAACTGTACATTTTTTTTATTTTTTTTATATAACTTTTTTTTTTATATATAACTCACCCGTTTAAATTATACTAAGGCTTAAAGTCAGGCATAATTAAAGAGCGTTGCCACTTAATTATGCACACACAGGACACCAGCTGAAATCTATCAGTAATTAGAAAGCAATCCTGCCCCTTGTCAGTGCAAATTAATATCAGCTGGTTCAGTCCCAACTGATGGCCTATAAAAAGGTGTCTCATTACCAAGGTGTCACACAAGAAACATCTCATGATGGGTAAAAGCAAAGAGCTCTCTCAAGACCTTCACAACCTTATTGTTGCAAAACATCCTGATGCAACCTTATTGTTGCAAAACATCCTGATGGCATTGGTTACAGAAGGATTTCTAAACTTCTGAATGTTCCAGTGAGCACTGTTGGGGCCATAATCCGGAAGTGGAAAGAACATCATTTCACCATAAACCGGCCACGACCAGGTGCTCCTCGCAAGATTTCTGACAGAGGAGTGAAAAGAATTATCAGAAGAGTTGTCCAAGAGCCAAGGACCACTTGTGGAGAGCTTCAGAAAGACCTGGAATTAGCAGGTACAATTGTTTCAAAGAAAACAATAAGTAATGCACTCAACCGCCGTGGCCTGTATGCACGCTCACCACACAAGACAAATGATGTTGAAGCTCATTTAAAGTTTGCTGCAGAACATTTAGACAAGCCTGTGAAATACTGGGAGAATATAGTCTGGTCAGATGAGACCAAAATTGAACTCTTTGGATGCCATAATACACACCATGTTTGGAGGTCAAATGGCACTGCACATCACCCCAAAAACACCATACCAACAGTGAAGTTTGGAGGTGGGAACATTATGGTGTGGGGCATTTTTTTTTTGCATACGGCACTGGCAAACTTCATGTAATTGAAGGAAGGATAAAAATCTGCTGCCATCTACCAGGATGATGAAGATGAAACGAGGGTGGACATTTCAGCAAGACAATGATCCCAAACACACAGCCAAGGAAACTCTCAATTGGTTTCAGAGAAAGAAAATAAAGCTGCTAGAATGGCCCAGCCAATCACCTGACTTGAATCTAATAGAAAATCTATGGAAAGAACTAAAGATCAGAGTTCATAGAAGAGGCCCACGGAACCTTCAAGATTTGAAGACTGTTTGTGTGGAAGAATGGGCCAAAATCACACCTGAGCAATGCATGCGACTAAAAAAAAAAACTTTAAGATGGCGCCAGAGGTCGGCAGCCTGTCGCAGCAGCTCTCTACCAGCTTTGCTACTTTTGTATTTTTTCTACTATTTTTATTCGTTGTTGTATCTTTATTTTGTTGTATAGTATGTGTATTTATTGTCTGTGTCTGTGTAGTTGAGCTGCTGCAACACTCGAATTTCCCCCATGGGGATCAATAAAGGAATATAATAATAGTTTCCCCATACAGGAGGCGTCTTGAAGCTGTCAACAAAGGCTTTTGTATGAAGTATTAAATAAATTTCAGTAAGCGTGTTCAATACTTTTTCCCTGTCGCATTCCATTTTATTACACATAACCTAATTTCTGAACTTATTTGTTTTGTTTTCTTTGTATGTATGGATTACTTGGGTTGTTACCGACATCTGGTGAAAATTTCATGTCCATAGCACCTTTAGAAATATATTTACAGAGAAAAATGGTGACGTGTTCAATACTTATTTTACCCGCTGTATATATATTGTTCTCATCCTATATTTTGAATTATGATCTCGTAGGACTAACCTTTTCTTCATTTCGATCACATACTGTACCTTTAATAATATAAAGGATTACTTGGATTTTCACTTACATCTCCAGTCTTATCTGAACAAGTCAGGGGCAGATGAGATGAGGTAAGGTGAGGCAGGGCTATGTTCTGTGTTGAAGGGATTATTAAGTCTTTATGATGGAAAATTTGGCTTTGATATTCCGTAATCGCAGCATTAGCATGTTATCTTATTTTGACTTTGTTGTGTTATCACTTTAAAGTTTGTTCTAGATAATGCATCGTGGAGTTTATTTTGATGCATGTTGGTCTGTTGCAGAATTTAGGCTGTGACTATGTGATCGACTCCAGCGCTGTCGAGGATCGCTGTGGGGTTTGTCACGGTAACGGCTCCACCTGTACAACTGTGAGGAGGACATTTGAGGAGACTGAAGGACTTGGTATGTTTCTTAATAACTGTGTTTTAGCAATCGACCACTTCATGGAAGATATGTTGACATGGATGACACTTTAAAACAAATCTCCCATTTGTAAAAGTCTCAAACTCTCCAAGGTGGCATTTTCCTCCTCCGTCTTCTCCACTATTTCTAAACTATGTATCAGGTAACCTTCTCCTTCAGTTTCACTAACTGAAAATGTGATGTCCTTTAGGCTATGTAGACATTGGACTGATCCCAGAGGGAGCCTGGGACATCCGCATTGAGGAAGTGGCTGAAGCTGAGAATTTCTTGGCGCTACGAAGTGACAACCCCAACAAGTATTTTCTGAATGGTGGCTGGACGATTCAGTGGAATGGAGAGTACAAGGCAGCCGGGACGGTATTCACCTACAAGAGGACAGGACACCTGGAGAACCTGACGTCTCCTGGGCCCACCATGGAGCCACTGTGGATTCAGGTCGGATTAACAACTTAATTAAATGCTCTGAGTTTACAATACTTCGAACAAAAAGCCAAACCAAGTACGCCAGATGTGGTGGAAACACAAACGCCAGAGTGCTGCATACATTCTAGGAAAGCAGAGAGGGATTTGTGTCTTACTACCACAGCATGTTTTCTTTTGTACTTACGATTAATGAATAGTAAACAAAATAATGTTTAAACTGCAGATTTTGTAAGAAAACAATCAATCTGGATTTACATTGTCTTTTGTTAAGCCTCACATGTGTTGAAGATTTTTAAGTAGTCCTTTAGTTCCTGGGAATTTATTCTCAATAAGGGCTGGATGTTTTCTGTATGTGGTCCAAGATGCGTTTGTTTTCATGCCGTGACAGCCGTTATTGCTGTTTTTTATGTTGACGTACGTCTGTATCTTTCTTGAAAACACAATATCTCAGATATGCACTGTGGGAATTTTCTTCAATTTTGGCACGAACATCCACTTGGATTCAAAGTTGAACTGATTATAATTTGGTTGTCAGAGGTCACCCTGACCTCACAAACCAGTTCTTGGTTTGTGATTACTCAAGAATTCATATGCTAAATGTGACAATTTCATCCGAATGATTAATAGGATCAAATTATGAAGTGATGACAATTTAGACACTATGTTTAAGGTCATTCTAGGTGGTATTGTATCTATTTCATACTGTCTTGTGTGTTACAGCTTCTCTTTCAGGAGAGCAATCCAGGAGTCCGGTACGAGTACACAATCAGTCAAAATGTCTCAGAGGACAATGACATCGCTGCGTCCGTTTTCTTCTGGAAATATGGTTTATGGACTGAATGCAGTGTGACCTGTGGAGCAGGTAAGAGAACCAACTTGAGGTTTTGCCATTGATGGGTTTGTAGATGGACTGAGGCAGAGAGAGCGAGAGAGAGGATGGTCACTTGAGAGGAGAGGTTCAACAGAAAAGAAGTTTCACCAAAATGAGATTCACAATATGAGTAGGACTGGCCACTGCTATTATTGTGTGTGTGTGTGTGTGTGTGTGTGTGTGTGTGTGTGTGTGTGTGTGTGTGTGTGTGTGTGTGTGTGTGTGTGTGTGTGTGTGTGTGTGTGTGTGTGTGTGTGTGTGTGTGTGTGTGTGTGTGTGTGTGTGTGTGTGGTCTACATGTAAATCTGTTTGCGTGCTCGTTTGCCTTGAATTGCCCATCAAGGAATGAATTTTGAATTTAACTTGAATGTCAGGAAGCCAAGCTGAAATGTGTGATGGAAATTCACAGCATTGTATAACAATGCTTAATAACGCTATGATTTTGGGGAACTCCGACAAATTGGAGCTCTACTTCTTTGGGGCTGCATGTTCTCATGGCGTTTATGTTCACCAGTAAAAATCACACCAGAAAGAATCCCTGCTTGACTGCTGCTACTCATTTCTCTATTCAGCTTTACACCTCAAACCCGCTTCCATCCTGTTTGTGAGGGTTCACCACATCAAAAACGTAAAGCCATTTTATGTTCTCTAATTAGACAGGTCAAAACCCTTTATCTTTTAATTGTATACTCGTTCTATAAAGCTTGACAGACAGCTATTCACATAGTATTTGTCTTTTTCCTTTACATTTCTATAGAAGCCACATGTTATATTGAAGAGTTTGCAGAGAAAAGAAAACAGCTGACCGTGAACAAACGTTGGTCACATTCTGATTTCTCTTTCTGTGAACAGCTTCATATGCAATTCCAGTGTTGCTCAAACATTTGCATTTCATTCATGTGCAAGTTAAGATTTGATAATTGGATTAAGGAACTGTACAAAATCTACTGAGCAGAAAAGGACGTGTCAGTTGTAAAGATTGAAGAAGTTTTTACAAGTCAACACTAGACATATTTAATTTGCATGTTCTACAAATCTGTTTCAAGCTGTTTATCAATGTGGTTATGATTTATTTTCACGGATGTATCAGAGGAGCTGCTGGTTTTGACCTGCATGATTGGACTTGAAGATTGATTAGGGGCTTCACAGTGTGTATGTGACGAATATCGGATTTGAAAGCTTGTCCCATGTGGCTGAACAGTAAACCTATTGAAATGAGCGTTGCATAAAAAATAATTAAAGGCATTTTCAAATATGATATCCATGCGTGACAGTTGAAACAAATGCTGAATTTGATAATGTTAAGGCTTGAAAAAGAATCAAACTGCACACACATTGAACCGGACTCTGATGTTCTCTTTTCTGCAGAGAAACACATGCATACATCTCTTTTAATACAACCAGCTTAAAAAATGTCTTGACTGATATGCTTTATTACTCCAAAAATACATAGTAATACATACTGTGTACTGTATATATGTACTGTGACGTCTCTCTTGTTGGTTGAGTATTGTTATGGAGTTTTATACAGACATGTGGTCACAGTGTGTGGATGAGGAGACACAACCTCCAGTTCACTGCTGAATAGGAGAATTGGCACTCCTTAAAATAATTGTAATTAAGAGTGATTATTTAATTAGCATCATACTACTTTGCATCGGTCCAAACTGGTTTTCTGATACAGTCACTGTATGATCATCAGGATTATCTTAAACATGTTTACTTTGAACAGCTAGAATCAGGACAGCTTTCATTACGGACAGCAAACAATTTCATAAATCATTTTTATCCAGTTCATCTGGTTTCAGAGAGGGAGTTTATCTGCAGTTCATCTCCAGCTCCTTGTTGCACTCGTCTCTCTAACCATATAATGTAACTAATGTTCTTTTTTCCTCCATTTATTTACCTCTCTGTCCATAATGGAGCATATTTTTGCAAGTCTTTGATGTTTTCTCCTTTTGTATTTACTCAGTTGTTCAATGTGTGCTTTTTTCTGACCGTCAAGGCTAAAGGCCTTTGTGGATTGTTCGTAATTTTAAGAGTGCGCGGACTAGTCTTTGAAGGTTTAAAACATTTCTTAAGAGTTTCAGAGCTTTGGAGCCCAGAGAGCTGTACACGGGTCTGTTTTCACAGCAGTGTTCCAGAGTTTTTTGTAAAAAGGGAGCAGTACAGCATTAGCATTGGTGGTTAGAAGTACCTGTTATGATAGACGTTACTGAATGCAGTGACTACTGTGTATTCTATAAATAAGTTTTGATGCAAACAACTAATTTTAACCTCATCTTTGTCTACACTGGCTTTAGCACTTAATTGCTACAGTACAGGGGATAGGTGCCCCCTTTTTTTTCTTTACATGACATCAGATTCCTGTTTCCCTGTAAGTAAACAGGTCCACTTTCTGACATAATTACATCAGCACACATCAAGCGAGAATACTTGTCCTGTTTCTGTTTTCCAGGAAAAGTGTTTTACCCACATTTAAAATGCATTAGACCAATATATCTACCACAGTGTGTAATCACAGAACAATATAAATTCAAGTGGATGTTGAATGTAGAAAACAAAGGCCATGTCATCAACATGGCTTCCAGTTTTTTCCTGCATGTTTCCTTTTGTTATCAGTTCTATAGCCGCTGAAACCAAGTTGTTTCGTGTGCTCCTAAATTCTTAGGATTGGTTAAATGCAGTGGATAAATGTTATGTATTTGATGATTAAAATTAAGTTTTTATGTTAATTTTAAAAAGGCGCATAACTTCAAAACGTTGTCACGTACCATGAACATTTTGTCGTAGACTTTGCACTGTGTGTGATGCATGCAGATGTGGACACATGTACCTATTTGCAGCTACTGTGAATCCGCGCTTTTTTCTTTCTGTCTCCATCCGGGCTTCAATCTGACATAGCTGTCTTGTCCTTCAAGAGGTGTCTCTGGAGATGTAAATTGACTCAGGCAGAGGCATCACAGAGGTAAAAGGTGTCACCTGCTCTGAAGGGGTGGAAATAGTATTGATGGAAAAAGGTATTAAGGGAGGAGATTTAACAGACAAGTCCTTTCATGCACTGCTTTGTGCAACGCTGTCTGGAGAGGAGATTTATTTTTGTGTATATATATATCCTACCAGGTGCCTTCCAGGTACAAGGCTATTATTATTATTATGACTAAGATGAATTTGAAGAGCCAAAAATGTGTTTCTGCGTGTGTGCCTAGTAACAAAAGTTTATCTCCCCTCTCACTGGTATTCCAGGTGTTCAGAGGCAGATTGTTCACTGTGTGGAAAAGACAACTGGGATAGTGGAGCAGCACTTCTGTGACCCTTTAACCCGGCCCGACCATAACCAAACCAGCTGCAACAAGGATCCATGTCCAGCCATGTGAGTTTACCCTCCGGACATTATATAGAAAATGACACCAGCAGTATTTACTGACACACACACACACACACACGCACACACACACACACACACACACACACACTCAGAGATAAGAAACGTGTTGTTCAACCTTTGCAGGAGCTTTGTGGTGTGTATGGGAGAAAAACAATCTAAGCTTACAAACCACAAGTTACTGTAACGGAATAATGTGAAAGAAACGGTATTGCCAATAATCGTGTCCATGTGATAGCTGTTTTGATAACAAGGATTACATACGGTGTTGTTTCTTTCAACTTGGGCTTCAGACCTGTCTGCTTCACTTTGATTGCTCCAAATGTCAGATACATGGAAGGCCATGTGCCATTGTGCTACTTTAATCATATCTTAACGCAGCCTAGAACTGTCAAAATGTCAAAGTTCAATCTTCAAAAGGCAGTGGAAATAGTGAGTAAAATGCAAATGTGTGCAGATATCTGATAGATATCAAATTTGATATAAATATATATATTCTCTGAGCGATGTGCACTTTGAAAGGCTGAAGGATTGAAGGGTGAAGGGAATCAACATTAATCAGTGACAGATAAACTGTTGTAAGAATAATCGATCTCCATGTCCACAGCTTGAAGATGAAGTATAAATATCTATTTTTTAGCAATAGGCATCCAATATATTGATTGGTTTGTGCCCGTTGTAAGAGAACAGCAGCAGTATTGATGTGTTTTCATTGGAAGATCAGATACATTCCTGCTGTTAGAAATTGGTAATTGTATTTGTAATTATTTGTGTGTAATTGTTTTATAGTGTGTTATTGTGTTTGCACTTTAGTGGCTAATTAAAAGCCTCAGATTACTTTGCATTAAACCAAGAACTATGCGTCTAACAGGCATTAGCTCAGCACTTTAACTACACCGTTAAACCAGACAGAAGTGTTTTTCCTTTAAAAATGTTACACTCAATCTTTTCCACCATGTGTCTCTATTAACGTCTTACAGAGTTAGAAATGTGATAATTTTCACTTTTTGGCCTTTTGCTTGTAACAGTGTAGTTGAAGTAGCTAAACTTGTGAGACATTTTGACTGGCAGAAATCTTAATATTAACAATAATATTAACCAAATGTGAGACATAATCTGCTCCTGATGTTCTTCAACAAAAAACACCACAGCTTCCCAAGGAAATACAGGGAGATTGGATTCCCCGTTTTATTTGGACTTCAGTATTGTTTTTGGTGCGTGAAGACACAATATGGAAGTTGTGTGCTTCAGGGCGATAAAATTGAACTCGCTGAACTGGCAATATAGCTGTAAAATATTGTCATTTTCCTTCACAAGTGTGCCATTAAATTGTAAATATATTTGCACCTTTTCTTTGTAGCTGGTGGGTTGGGGAGTGGCAGAAATGCTCGGCGACCTGTGGGAGCTCGGGCCTGACTAACAGGACAGTGCTCTGCATCCAGGCAGTGAGTGCTGAGGAGCAGGCAGCCCTGCAGCCCAGTAAATGTGAACACATACCCAAACCTGAGTCCTTATCCTCCTGCAACACACACATCCCCTGCCCAGCAGACTGGACCACGAGCAGCTGGTCAAAGGTGAGTCTGAAATGGTGTATGGGTTTTTTTGGTGTCTGCAACTGTGCTGCTTGAAAATGTTTTTTGTTCTCCATGAATTCTTACAGAAACTTTCATATTTTTCTGAAAAAGGTCTTTCTGTGAAAGTTGGAGTTAGATTATTTAGTGATAATGGAGGCAGTCGTTCATGCTGTGATTGTCTAGTTCTTCAGTTCTGGGCTATTATTCATTCTGGCAGCGTGGGCCACAAGACATTTTTCCATCTCAAGCTTTTTTAAAATATAAAATTGAAAGATTAGACTGACATACACAGACAAACCCACATTGTTAGAGCCAGCATAATATATTGTTTAAGATCGTGACCGGAGTAACTAGACAGAGGTCATGTCCTTTGAATTATTTTTTTTGTTGAAGCCAATTTAATTTTTTAAGAAACTTTTCAGAAATGTTTTGGAAAAAGATTTATGAACTTTATAGATGTGTCCTCAAACTGAAGCGTGTGTATTGACAGCTTTTTGTGTTTGGTGCTAATTAGCAGTGAGAACATGCTAATATGTTTGTTTCAGTCCTGGTTCCGTCTCAGCTGTTAGGATGTATGGCCAAGGAGCTACAAGAATCCGATTTAGCTATTTTTGTATTGTACTTTATATTATATTGTACTTTATATTATATTGTACTTTATATTATATTGTAGTTATACCCTCAATTTTAAAGAACATTTTAAAAGCTTTATTTTTTTAAGCTTGGCCTAATCATGATCTGATGTTGTTTATTTTCTCCTTCACAGTGTTCGCTGACTTGTGGAAGCGGCGTACGTCGCCGTAATATCACCTGCTCTAGAAACACCGGTGTTGACTGTGACCCTCAGAAGAAGCCTCTTGCTTTTACTACCTGCAACGTCCAGGACTGTCCACTAGTGGTGGATAATTTTGGAGGCGTCGACTGGTCTGGAAGTGGCTGGTCGAGCAAAGAAGTGCTGAATGAAATCAACTCCATACCTCAAGTCAAACCCCCTCCCAAACACAGCACCACCAGAGCCCAGCCAAGAAATAGTAATAATCACCTCGACATCGTTGTCGAGGGAGATTTTCACTATCACAATAACCTTGAAAATATCGATCACTCTCCGGAAAACAGTGTTCAAGTTGATGATTTTTACTACGACTACAATTTTATCAACTTCCATGAAGACTTGTCGGATGACTTTGACAGCGAGGGGAAGGATTCGGGGGACAGTCACGGATCCAAGCCGACCCGCAGAGTGGAAGAAAGTGAAACCACAAGAGCTCCTTCAGACATTTTTACATCTCCAAACGCCACCGCCTACACTTTGAAAACTGACGAGGTACAGAACACAAATCTGGGTAATACAAAGGATAATGGAGATGCAGCAACAAAGGAGTCAATGCAAACGAATTTTGAAAATTTGAATGACCTTCTGTCTGAGGATTATCTTCTTCCTGTGTCCACCACTCGCTCACCGCTGTTGTCTACATCTCCTTCACAAACACTTGAAGAGACACGTGAGGAGGATGTGTCCTGGCCTGAAAACATTAGCACAACACATAGTCTGGTTTCCACAACGGAAGAGCCTACACATGATGTGAAATGGGAGCAATATGGACAGGAGGCTGAAAATAACTATGACATTTTCTCTGAGGATGTCACTGTGACTCCGAAACATGCTGCTTCCTCCCCCGCACACATAACCAATATCAACGCCACATCCGTGAGTGATCAGGAGACAGAGGAACATGATGATTACAGCTACGGTGAGAACTTTACACTAGGTCCGGATATCCCTGCAGACCAGGTAGATGTAGAGAGTCCAGAACCTGATGGCTCTCCCACGCCAACAACTATAATTCAGGTTCAAACTGAAGTCCAGCTGGACCAAAGTGCTTCAGAAATACCTCAAACAACCAGTCAATCAACAACCACGTTCACATTGGAGGATCTGTACTTGGATCAGACTCATTTTGATAGAGTTTATGCCACTAGCGATGTTAATTCATGGGATACAGACCTTGACCTCAGTACAACCTCACTTCCTGCCTCGGAGGCCTCCACTCCTCCCCCAGTTCCCGATCTTCCGGTCTCAGGTAACCGAGAGGCCTCTAGTGACTCCACGCAGTCAACTGGAACAGAAACCATATCTCCCACAATCCTTGAGGGATTCACTCAGCCTTCTACAGCTGATTTCCTGCCAGCTACATGGAAACAGATACCGACACAACCCACCTTCACTGAAAGAACTGGAACGTATTCCGCATCTCAAGCGCCATCGTCGGATTCGGCTGATTTTGACTACAACGAAATAGTGGTTCCCCCGATGGTGAGGAACAGCGGCAGCACTGATCAGAGCCCCTCATACCGGCTTCCGACAAATGGGGTGCCCACTCCTCAGCATGTCACTACACCAGTACAACACATGGAAGCACCAACAACTGCTGAGCCCATTATCCCAACCCATCCACCTCTTCTTTGGCCTCCTCCAGTGCCGACATCTGCCCCAACTTCAGCCTCCACACAAGTCGCTACTGCTTCCTACTGGGTCACCGGCAACTGGAGCGCTGTGAGTGTGCATTTTTATCCACACGTACTGGTGTTCCACTTACACCGTGGGATAAAGCACAGCTGTGTCCCATTATTTTTGTCTCCGTCTGCTTTTATTATGCAGACACAGCGTCTAGTTTTGGTCCCTGCGCACATTTTTATTCTTTGGAGAGTCCGTTTGACCTGAAGCTTATGTCAATTTATGTAATGAATTTTTATGGCACATTTGAAAAAAAGGTTGCTTCTGTACACCCCTGTGATGCTGTACATACAATTTAGAGACTTTGCATTTATTTGATTGTAAGGGAAAATAAGGAGAGTGCTTAAAGCCAAAAACATCTCTGAATTTCACATGACTAGCATTGTTATCTGTGAGGTCTCTTGTGCATGCTGGAGCTGTTTGTGCATCCAACCCTGTAGTGTCCTCATTTGTTACTACATTTTTTTTGTAGTGCTCCACCAGCTGTGGTCTGGGTGCCATCTGGAGGACTTTGGCTTGCAGTACTGGCTCTGACTCTGACTGCGATCCTGCCAAGAGGCCTGCGCCAGCCCAGAGATGTTACCTTCGGCCCTGCTCCACATGGAAAGTAGAGGACTGGAGTAAGGTGAGACCACACTTATAAATGTATGAACTTTTTTTTCTTCTTTATTCTCTTTAAACAACGTGGTTATAATACAAGACATACTTTACGCTATCTACTAATTACTAACTACTAACAGTAGCAAAGACAAGACAAAAAACTAATAAATAAATACAAATACAAATTTAAGCAGGAACAATGTTATAATAATTATGTAATAACTTTGATGATCCTTTTGCTTTTCCTCTAGCGCCATCATCAGATAAATATTTCACGCTGTCAAAAACTTGGGTTTCGTGCTAGTGAGCAAATTTTAGCATGCAAGCTAAACTAAGATTGTGAAGGTTGTAAATTATCATTGATGTAAACTTAACTCAAAGTAATACTTTGCAGTATGTGCTGCCTCACAGAGGTACTTGCATGGCTGTGGACTCAAATAATACTGATCATTTTGAGAATAATGGGCCCAAAACAGTACCTGATGTTTGGTCTTGAAGGCATCCATCCATCACTTCAGCTGAGTTCAGATTGGTGAAGCTTTTTGGATGATTGATGAAACCAATCAAAACCAGTTGCCTCAGACGACCTACTACTACTACTACTACTACTACTACCACTACAACACACTAATAATTACAAGCTCCAGCAGCTCTGAATAACAATCCTGCCATGTCTTCTCCCAGTGCTCCAAGAATTGTGAAGGTGGCATTAAATCACGAGAGGTCCACTGTTTTGACCTGCGGAATCAAAGGCCCCTACGACCTTTCCACTGCCGGGCCATGTCCTCAAGGCCACACACCCAAACGACCTGTAACCTTCAGCCATGTCTCGACTGGTACACCTCCTCCTGGGGACAGGTGAGTAATTTAAAGCGACTAATGTGAGTCATTAAGGAAAAATGCAGTGTTGTATTCTTTGGTTTTCTGCTAGAAAGGCATAATTCCACTCAGAGAATGCCTTGGGATTTTTCTAATTAAATTGTGACAAGAGTATTAAATAAAAGTCAGAACATTTCAACACTGTATCAAAAGCACCAATGACATAACATGCTCTTAAAGGATTTAACCACAGTTCATTTTCTTTATAGTACTACACTCATCTTTCAAAGCATACCTTACTGTAGAAGGTGTTTTGTTAGATCTTTGAATGCATTTCTTCCTATCTTTCTGGAAGCTATTTCCATTCATTTCAGAGTGGACTTTCAACCACGCAATAATTATGGAACAAAAAATACTTTTAAATTGATGGATTATGTATTTCAAACAAGCGCCAAGTCTCTGCATCTTGATTTTAATGTTGTGGAAGTTCAGAAAATCCATTCTAAACTGTCATTGGCAGTGATGTAAAGTATACACAATTTTCAGTGCAATGGTAAGATAAATATGATGATCCTATGATCCTTTAATAACACCCTCAGAAACATCTTTATGCATACTGATTCCTCCATGCTCAGCAATCAACTCAGTCAAGGCTGTAGGCTACCAAATGCAAAGATTGAATAATGTCTTTCATTGTGTGTGTGTGTGTGTGTGTGTGTGTGTGTGTGTGTGTGTGTGTGTGTGTGTGTGTGTGTGTGTGTGTGTGTGTGTGTGTGTGTGTGTGTGTGTGTGTGTGTGTGTGTGTGTGTGTGTGTTGTTCAGTGCTCTGAGGTGTGTGGGGGAGGAGAGCAGCAGTGTATGGTCACTTGTCCAGAGGAAGATCGATGCGACGAGGACCTCCAGCCCAGCAACATCCAATCATGTAATAGCCATCCGTGTGCTCAGTGGCTAACAGGATCATGGGGACAGGTACACACACACACAAACACACACACACACACACACACACACACACACACACACAAACACACACACACATTTGGTATTAAAAATCCTACTTATCTTTTAGTATTCTTACCATGTGTCACAAAAATGATAATATATTACTTAACTGTGAGTTGTAATTATTTCTTCCAAAATCCACATTATCACTCCTGATCCATGCGGTTTATGCCCAGTCAAACAGCTGCATGCAGATGTTTCATGCGTGAAACATGATGGGAATTATGACCAGTATCCAAAATTTCCGTTCCTCCCTCTGTCTGTTGGACATGATTTCAGTCAACAAAGACGGGTCTTTTAGTATTTGTAATCCTTAAATTATATCATCAGTGGCAAAACAGCCCCTCTAGAGTCTGAAAGTCATTACTCTGCACACAGGCAATCAACAAACATGCCCACAGCCTCATATTAATGCTATGATTACCATCGATAATCAATGAACACATTCAAACACAAGCACGGCGTGATGCTTACAAAAGCAATTGCTATCAAACTGTCTTGAAATATGTCCAAATATGTCTAAATATTCATTGTTGCTGGATTTGGCTGACACTATGTAGCCTAATAAGTCTCTAACACGGCCAATTTTCAAAAAAGCCTTCAGGCTGATAGCCGATAAGTTTCAAGATTTCAAAAGACATTTTGGCAATCTAAAACGAGGGAAATCCTGACATAAATCAGATTTTTGACATTTTCAACATTTTGCTAAACTTTCTCTGCAGTGTTCGGCTTCCTGCGGTGGCGGAGTTCAGCATCGACTCATCAAATGTGTGAACACAAAGGCTGAGACAGACGAAGAGGTGGATCAAGCTCAATGTGACCATGAGCTCCACCCTGAGAGCACCCAGAAGTGTAACCTGCAGGAGTGCGAGAAGGCCGCCTCTGGTGAGTAAATCAACAGGATGAACACGGTAAAAAGCATACGTGCTTGGGAATCAACTGTCTGTGGGGGTTTTTTACGGGCTGCCCAAAAAACTTATGTGCTTTGAACTTGATAGATTGTATTGAACCCTTATACCTCGTACTGTGAAGATCTTTCATTTACTTCTTTATTATTACTGAACCACATTAAATAGTCTGAGATCATTGTTTGAATTTCCTCTTGTTAGATCCATAGAACCCACTGACATGACTTTGACTGCAATATGGGAAAAGGGAATTTATTGGTGTGCAAAATACTGTGTGCTGAGGAGTTAGAGACCCCTTGATTGACACTTGAAACTCCCTGAAAGCCTCACCATCAACATCTTAAAAAAAAAGCTCTTAAAAATGATGTGTCACTTGCAAAACTCACAAAAAACGTCTTTTAAATCTTACTTTGTCCAGAAGTATTGATAATTCAAATTGCATTTGATGTATTTGCATGTTTGAATTGCAAACATTTATTCACAAATATGAATACAGAAACATTTTGTTGTGGCGTTTCCTTCTATAACACCCGGTTGTTTCTGGAAAGGCCTTCTTCCATGGGTGGCGCTGTTGCAAATGGACCACAATGCAAATGCTCTGTGGTTCAGATAGATTTTTTTTCTGCTTCAACATCATGGTTACACTCCGTTAAAATTAGGACTCTGTGACTGAATTGTGATAGAGCTGCTGTGAATGAGGTCAACAGTTAGATACTGTGTGTGTGTGTGTGTGTGTGTGTGTGTGTGTGTGTGTGTGTGTGTGTGTGTGTGTGTGTGTGTGTGTGTGTGTGTGTGTGTGTGTGTGTGTGTGTGTGTGTGTGTGTGTGTGTGTGTGTGTGTGTGTGTGTGTGTCAGGTTGGAGAGTAAGAGGGGAGTGTGTGGATTCTGTTGCAGCGCATAGTTTTTGCCTGGTTGTGTAGTTGATTGAGTGGCCTTATTGTTAAAGATAATAGCCTTGTTGTTGAGTGTGCAAAGCATTTGGGCACAAAGTCTTGTGAGTTGCTTTGGCTTGCATCCATGAAATCTTGTATATTGCGTATTGAGTCATCAGTATTAAGCCGGAGAACCAGGGAGGGGGGACCACCAGAGTGACAAGCGATTCCTGAAGGATTTTGAGTATCAGGCATCTGAATATGCAATTTACACTGAAGATTAGGTTTGACATTAAAGTAATGAGCTATGGGTAAAATATCTGCTGATTTCTGTTCACTGACTATGTATGCAGTCCATTGAAGATATTGAGTGAAATGTCAAGCTAGAGCAAATACCAAGACCTCCAACATGAATAATGATGGTGATTCTTGAGAAGACAAAATTAACTTAAGAAACACACTGAATGTACAAAATACAGCCAGGCAAATCCACATTACAGCCTCAGCTTCTGACTGATTTTATCATCAAAACGTTCTTGTCACAAAGGGGAAGTAAATGTTCTATGTCTATAAGATATTTATCTCAGTGGTATCCAATATTTAACAGCTGATGGCACCAGCTTTTTTGACGATATGCAGCAGTGTGCTTCTCTGTACATCACCAGCAGCATTGATGTAACTGGGAATCCACCAGCTCTTCCTCTAATGATGCCACATGACAAGACCAGTGGAAAGGCTGACTAGAGCAGCCTCAAAAGTCTTCTTTGTTAACCAGAGAGTGTAAAAAAATAAAATAAGAAGTACCATCTTAGATAAAAGACATTTGTATTCAAAGCAGCTTTTCACAACCAGACAATTATCTGCTGCAAGTCTTCCTTTGCTTGAAACACATCATTCATACCTTCAGTGGACCAGAGTTGTATCTTTGCCTTTTATGTGTCTTTGAAGATGATGACTAGAAAAGACTAACATTTCTGCACAAGAGTTGTATTTTTTTGCTCCAGCCAACTTTACTTGAAGGCGCATGTTGTCTGCAGACAAGAAAGCTGCTTATAGCCTTTTGTTTAGTTTGTAAGCCTACAGTAAATGGTCCTCACGGCTTACTGTTAAACATGTGACTCTTTTTGTAGATTGGGACATGAAGCTTATATAACTTCATCACCCTTGTAAAATAAATACAAAAATATGACAAAATCAAAAAGAATATTGATCACTTTTGCAGCTCCTTCTTAAAATTTTTGCCGTCTGTAATTTAACAAATGTCTTTTACAACTTTTTACTTTCAACCTTCTGATGCAAACCTCAGCAGTTTAATGGTATTTCTATTTCATATCAGATATATGAAAGCCAGTGAGCCTCTGAGGGCAGCTTGATAGAGTCTGAATTTTGAAGGCAAAGAGGAATAAAAGCAAATATTTTAATAGTATGATAATAGCTGGCCATGTAAGCGCTGTGTGTGATCCTCCATCTCGGTTAATAATTTGAGTCTGTGTTTTTCTCCAGTCAGACAGTTGTAAAAAATCTCTTTTCCTCCCTGTTGCCAAGGAAGGCCTGGGTAAATTCATGTTTTCACATGTGAAAAACCAAATCCAATTCGTTAAGAAGACAAATAAAACCGACAGACTGAATCCAAAAGGCTGAATTTGGATAAACAATACCGAGCATCAGAATCATAAAATGAAATCGCCCTTACATCAAAATGAATTTCAGAGAATGTGAGATTGACTAATACCCTCGTCAGGGTTTTCAGTAGTATAAGAACAATGTTGCTCAGTGTTGCTCAGCGTAGGTGGCATTAAAATGTATCACTTCTAACATTAACAAGGGTGACACCTGCTCTAACAGAAGTTTTAAAGGTGCCCTGTAGTTTTATGATTGTGTGACTCTTGAGTTTACTGCAAGGTGACCCACCCTTCCTCAGGTTTCATTACTGCCATAAGTGAAGAATTATACAACATTTCGATCTGACCTTGCATTGTGTTTCTCTTCCAAGAGTACCTGCTCACCTAATGTTATCTTTCTCTCTCTGTCGATCCTTTATTTCTAAAAACAAAAAAAGGAGGTGCCTTTTACCCCGTCAAAGTAGAGCTGCAACGATAAGTCACCTAATCGATAATGAAAAGAATCACCAACTATTTTGTTAATCTATTAATCGTAAAGTAATGTTAATGCTGTTTTCAGACTCTCAAATATGGATATTTTCCTGCTTTCATGTTTTATTTCATATTAAACTGAATATCTTTGGGTTTTGGACTGAAAAAAATAAGACATTTAAAGACATCACCTTGGACTTTAGGAAACTGGGATGGACATTTTATACACCAAACGATTTAGTGGATTCATCAATAATGAAAATAATTCAAAATTGCAGCCCAATCTCCAAGACTTGGCTTGGTTTGAGCCTCATTTCGGTCAAGCCATCTGCCAATTAAATAAATGGCTTTGGCATGCATTCAAATGAGTTTTGAGTCTGGTTTTTTTCTGATAGCATTCCTGGAGAATCTTTTTAAGTATCCCTCCACATCAGGTCTAAATGAATTTATGGCCATACTGATGCTGCATTGAACCAAGAGCGATCACAACTGTAATTGGACGCAGATCAGAAACATCATTAATGAAGGAGAGACATGATGGAAATGTAAAGTGATGCAGCGGAAGGTCATTTCATCCATCACATAAAGTCTATATGTAGGTGTCATCTCAGCTACACTTGTAGTTTTCTTAATTTTTTATCAATAAATGTCATGAATCAAACTGTATATCAGTACCTTTTCATTTAAAAAGGCATTTTAGAGATCACAAGGAAGGCGATCTGACAATTATAAAAGGTGTCGGTATACTGTACCCGCTGTGATATATTGACAAACACAAAATACCAGCTGCATCGATGGCCCAGAATAAAAATCGCCTTTGTCGTTCCTCCATGCTTTTGTCAGAGCCTGTAAGATAATAGCCTCCCTTCAAACATGCACTGAAAGCCGCACACAGAAGCTGTGACGTTCATCAGTTTAGTGTGAAACCAGTGCTTTGACACGAGACGTATGTAAGACCTGGTGTGCAGCTGTGTGAGCCGTGTTTTGTGTGTTCTGGGCTGCAGGTCATTAATATCCCACTAGGAAGCCGAGGTTGGCTTTCTTAGCAATAGGAGGAGAATGAGATGTCGACGTGAGTCCAACCTCCACAGGGACTGTACACGTGCTTCTGGAGCATGAGATATATATTAGGGGAAAAGAAGACATAATGAGCCATTTTCTCCATTGAGATGTGTCAATAATGTTCTCTTCAGTCCTCAACGTCCCATACGTCCCCATTAAACCTCAACTGCCGCGGGGCACTGAACTCCCTGGTGCTGAGCTCTGACCTCTCAAGAGATTTTTTTTGAAAGAACGTTTTATTTTGGCGAGGTCGGACAGTTCGTTTGAGTTAACCACCTGCTCTCTGAAGTAGTCTGAATAAACGAGGAGAGTTTGCTAATCCATATAAGATTCTTTATGAAATACACATCACTGGAGTCATCTCTTTGGTTTTGACACTAGCAAATACATTCGGCCAACTGTGATGTGCTTTTCCCAGGAAACAAACTTTTTAATCCATTCATCATCCTCCTTTTCATTTTACACACAAAATGTCAAAAACTCCTGTTTTATTATTTTATTATGTGCTCTTTGTCTAGACTTGAAAAATATTAAATCATATTTGGTGTTTCTCTTTTGATAGCGTAACCCCTAATTTCAGCTAAATTGAGAGAAAAAGCATCCAATTTTTAGGAGAATAATGAGTTATATTAATAAGCCTTTTTTTTTTTAACAGCGTACTGCTCCCATCATGGCAACAAATAAAAAAAATCTGCTCAGTTTCTCGCTATTAAGAGAACATTTTCCATGTTATTACAAAATACCAAATTATTCAGATTTTACAAGAAACTTTTCTCATCATAACATTTATTTTTTGTTCCATAAAAAAAAAAAAAAAAACTTGGACAGGAAAGGGAAAACCTCCAGAGCCCTTTTAGTTGTAAAGTTTGTTCCACTAGCTGTGGAACAAACTTTACAGCTCTGCCTTCTGCACAACACTGAGGATGTGTTGCATTATTCATACATTTACGATTTTCCTTCTCTTTTAAAAAGAGGCTATTTGTTGTTATGTACTGTATGGCAACATTGTGGGATAAGTGATCTATAATGTATCGCTCCCTCTGAGTATTATCCAACATACAGTTTATGATCTGCGTTCAGTGTAGTGACCTGAGATGCCGGGGGAAAAGCAGAAGGGAGAATGGAAGAAGGTCAAATGGTATACGAGCTGGAGGTCTCTCTGCGAGCTAATGAGCTACATTGTGTGTTTTTGTGTGCAGTTGAAAAAAAATAAAGAGGTGAATCCTCCATCATTGAGGCTCGGTGTCAGAATCCATATAAAAAATCTCTTTAAAAATGTTTAAAAAAAACAGCAAAAAAATACATGTCCATATATGTCCAAAACACTATATTGACTTCTGAGTTACATCTTGTGCAATTTATTTATTCTTTCTCTCCCGGGCTCCAGAGAATATAATGCTAGGGAGGTATTTAATGTTTATTTCGCCTAGAAAAGCAGCATAATTTAAGTATATTTGGTGTATATTAAGCTGCACGGTGGTGTAGTGGTTAGCACTGTCGCCTCACAGCAAGAGGGGCCGGGGTTCAATTCCCGGGCTGGACAACCTTCTGTGTGGAGTTTGCATGTTCTCCCCGTGTCAGCGTGGGTTCTCTCCGGGTTCTCCGGCTTCCTCCCACAGTCCAAAGACATGCAGCTTAGGTGCATTGAAGACTCTAAATTGCCCGTAGGTGTGAATGTGAGTGTGAATGGTTGTCTGTCTCTATATGTCAGCCCTGCGACAGACTGGCGACCTGTCCAGGGTGAACCCTGCCTTCGCCCATTGACAGCTGAGATCGGCTCCAGCACCCCTGCGACCCTTAACTGGATAAGCAGGTTACGGAAAATGGATGGATGGATGGATGGTGTATATTATTGGTATCAAAAACCTAACAATTTGCCAACAATGTTTGTAATAGTGATATAATAATGAAAACGATCAAAAGTAAGGAAAGGGAGTTTAGGTAGGTTCACCATCTTTCCATCTGCAGATAAGCAGCCAACATGCTCCTCTGAAGCATCAGATGTGTTTCTGTAATGGTACACCACTCACCCAGATAGGATTTTTGGAGGTGAGAGCAAAAGGCTAAGCTCTTATCCAGCATCTGTCCAGTGAACTGAACAAAGCATTAGACTTAACAGATGCTGTAGTGATAGAGCAGCAACTTTTCCAATTTATTTCACTGGACATTAGAGACTGAAAGCCTGACTTTAAAGCAGCTATATTTGATTCTGGCCTACGCTCTCTTATAGCATTGTATTTATTGAAAAAGCTCTAAAAACCCACTATGCATCAGAATGATTTGGCCTATAAAGAGACAGATATTTCCCTCAGGAGTTGGTGGAGACCAAAAACGGAGCTAAAAGTAGAATGAATATTGGACTTTCTTTGACCAGGTGGACACAAACATGACTCAAAATGAATGATAATGTTCTTTCATAACTGTTGAATGTGTAAATAAGCAACGTTTTGCTAAGAAATTCAACATATCAACTTCAAATGTGACAATTAGAAAATACTGTGTTCACAATTTGTTTCAGTTTTTGGCTGTTTTAGTAATATAAACACACATATTAATATTTATTAGTAAATTGCAGAATGTTTTTTTTGATTAGGAGTTCAGCATCAATACTGTTGTTGTGCAGTGACCGTTCATGGTAACCTTCTTTGTTCCCTATAATGGAAGGTAACGACATAAAGGTCATGCCTGATTATATACACTGCTCATATGGAGATTATATCTTTTGTACTCATGCAGCGTTTCATTCTGGTCGGATGTGTTATTTCCATTCTACATGTTGGCTACTGTAGGTCATTCAAAAGCCCTTCACTCTCTCCCTTATTCAGCTCATTTGTTCCCTGGATTGTTATTTTATGGTGCTATAATTAACCCTCTATCATCTTTGGACCATAACCTTTTGCTTTATGCTTTTTGGTGAAAACAAATGCAAATCCACAATCACTGACGATGCATAGGATGAGGGGCTGAAGATGATCATGAACAGGTTTATCCCAAACAAACCTTCTGTATTCTGTAATCATGAAAGAAAAGCATAATACTGCGGAAGTCCCATTGCCTCTTCTTGTTACCGCTCTATATGGGGCATGTTGTTGAGTGGGTCAAAGATTGCAAATGGGGGAGTGTGGAAGACAGGAAATGCTGTGTATTGAAGGGCAGCTGTGGCCTTTGTATCCCATTGATGTCATGGAGTCTTTCTGATGTGGACTGCATTGGAAATTCTGCAAGAATTGCTTCAATACAGCAGTGGGTTCAGCAGCTCCATGTGTAGATTCAGGAGTATACCATGCTGCGTTTGTATTTGTCTCTGATTTGGGTTTCCAAACTGAGCATTGCAGTTTGTTTGAAGATGTTGGTTTGTGTGTCTTATATAACCCTGGAATGGAACACTGGTACATTTTACTTTATAAGACCATTTTTTATTCAAACTGCTTCCTTATTTAAAGTTCTCTACTGACTCCCATAAGCTGCATATATGCTATGCACCCTCCTTGTGGTGTGAGCTACAGAGACATTTTAAACTAGATTGTTTTATATATAATTATTTATGAAAACAGGACTATTTGAACACTGAATGTTTTGAATGTTACTGAACAACACTGCTAATTAATTAGTTGCTGTTTGTTTTAAGTCTGTTTCTTTGCATTTTGTATGTGAAATTTCTAATGTTACTTGTTTTAAATCTATTATTTTTTAATTCGTAAAAGAGATTTTCACACTTAATGGGATTATCCTGCTAAAATAAAATGTCGAAGGATGGCGTACTGATGGGTGCAAGCTTGTTGCTGGACATGGCAATTCAGGGGCTTCACAGAAGTCGAACCTTTTTAAGGTTTAACTCAGTCCCTCAGTACAACTCTTTGGTCAAAAATGAAATATTATTGGATTTAAATGATTGGATGCATTATCATTAAATGTGGTATGGACGTTTATTATCCCACTAATATGATTTCTAATTGTTTTGTGGATACCCTGACTTTGCTCTTAGTGCGACCATGACACTACACGTTTACATTTGCCCAACACATTGATATTTGAAAAGATAGTGTGGTTTGATTTTTATCATTATTGTGTAAAAAACCATGATGATTGATGCATGATGATTTTGATGACCCTCTGACCCACAGGTCACATTGTCAATTTGTACAAAATGATATTGGACAAATGATTGTGATTCATGTGCTCGTCACATACATATTTTGTGATATTTACCAAGACATCTGTGAAATGTTATTAAATCGATTGAGCACTTTATTGCCACTGCATACGAACCTTCTGTGCTGGTTCAGGTGCTCAACTGCGGCTCTCTGTAATTGCATCATTGCAGCTTGAAACATGGCTGTTAAAATGACTGCATGTGGCTTTTTGTTGGTAATTGTCGTGTGAAAAGAACTGTTGAATGCGATTTTCAAAGGAACTATAACAAGACTGTTGTGTTGAAGATTTTCTAGACACGGAAAAATCCTCAGGTCACTCATACTGTCAGTCTTGTTTTATCAGTACTTTTGATGTTTTAAAGGAAATAATAATTGTAAAAGTGAGAAAGTGTTGAGGTGCAACAGATGTATAGGATCTAATCCCAGTTTGCACACCACCTTCACCTCCACTTTCACTCACTCCTATATTCAGACACACAACCCAACAAGCACATCTTCATCTCTTCCCTCATCCAAGAATATTTTAACTGTTTTCCACTGCAACTTTATCCATAAGTTTGCATTAGGGACTTTATGAGAGTTTTTCTCAAATCCTCTTTATTCATTTTCCTCCCTTTCTTTGTTTGATATGGATGTTTTCTTGTTTCATACTAGATAATGCTCTACATAGAATGGATATTGGTCTCCAAGGACGAGGTTACATTTGTTACTTTTGTGATCGGATGCACCAAATGGGAACTCCGCTTTGTCCGCATACATTATCTGTGTCCACTCTTGCAACCTGCAAACGGTTGATAAACACATTTCTTTTCCTGTTAATTACAATAAACGTTTTTGCTGCTTGATGTTCCTCCCTGCAATGTAAGAAGACTTGCTTTATTGAAGAATAGCCGCTAACAAAGCTCTCACAATAAAGGCCCCTGTTATTTTGTTGTTTAAAAGCTTTTTTCTTGAAGCAATAAAAAAACAGGAATTGTTGGGTTTTCATATTCAGTAATTTGTCTCATCGGTAATGCGACTCAGACAGCGGGTCTCAGCGGTAATCCAGCCCTTTGCTTTCCTCGGAACAGGAACTCCCGTGTGGGGGGGAGATGATAGGATTCCTACATTTGATGAATTGTCCGGATCGTGCCCACATGCTGTCCACCCCTCACTGAGCTCCAAACTCAAAGCGAGCCAAGACACCTCAGCATGTCATCCGGCTGATCGGATCCCAATGCGAGCAAGATCCCATCTTGCAGTGCACATACTTGACAGATGTGTCCTGGCACGATCAGATTACAAAAGTCGCCTTGAAAAGACGGGTTTCTTTTTTTGCTTGCCGTCTTGAAATCTTCCTCCGTTTGTCTTTTGTTCCCGTTTACATAACTCCTCCACCATCTGCTGCCTGCAGTCACCCACAGCTTTGGGACTCCTGATTTACATACAAAAGCATTTAAATGATCTAATCTGATAATCATAATGTCACCCTTCACATGCAGACTGTGAATAATGCGATTAGCAAAGATTGAATTTGATTTGAAGGACTTTTAGCTGAGGGTTTTCAGGTCTCAGACAACTTTGCAAGAGGAAATGTTTCGCTCATAAAATGTTTAACTGTCATTGGCGTTGAGGCGTTGAAAGGAGCATAGCATTGCAATTTGCAGGAGGTTTAAAGCTGACCTATAATAGGCCTACTTAAGTTGTCTGTTAAGGCCATCAGCCGAGATTCCAGCAGGAACATGTGGGTTGTTGGTTTCTTTTTGCTTTTTTTTTTTTTTTGCTTTGGGAGTTACTCCAGAGAAATGTTTGTTGGATCTTGAAGGACAGGTGGTAAAGCTTACTTAATCCCTGAAGGACTTCTTAGCTGCTCCTAAATGAGAAAAAAAGGAGCTAAATACAAAAACAACGTCAGGCCCTTAAACGGTGAGCGTGATGATATAGCGTGGCGGTTCAATAACAGCCCACGCTCAAATCTTTGTCTGGACTACATGCTTCTGCTGCAAAAGCTGCAATTTAAAAGACCAGAGAGAAGATAGTCAGAATGTGTGCTCTGGTTGACGGATACAAACCTGGGAACACAAATGTACAAATCCTCTTTTTTTGTATTCATAATTGGTTGCCCTCCAATTGAACGTTTTGATGAGTTGTCCTGTTTTATTGTCCATTCGATGTACAATTGTGGGACAAACTGGCAACAACCCTTACAAACTATATTGGATTAGACGCTGCAAGCTCTTTTTTGGTAATTGGTTTCACATGCAAATCGTGTTAACTATTAGTGTGGAATAGAAAAATAGGGAGGTCCACTTCTGCAAGAGAAGAGTGTCTGCTGCCTGTGGGCTTGAAAACTGCAGAACAGAACAGGACAGGAACTTCATAAGTTATGTATGCCGACCATGCTCTGCAAGGACACTCGTACCCAGGGTTAGGATTTTGTGCTAATTGCATTTTAAAAGATTTCACATTTCTCAAGTCTACTGAAAACATCTCTTTCACTTTTGGGTCTATTCTGGATACCGAGACATCCCATCGTAATGCAATTACAATGTAAGCAATGGGGGGACAAACTCCAAATTCCTTGTTATGTGCAAACATTTATTTTGATGTTCATAAGAATAAAGCTAATATGAGTTAGACAAACCAAAAAACGTATCTTCCGGGGAAACAAAAAGAGGGGATTTATTGAGCTGCAGTGGAGGGACAGTTACACAGAATTCTGTGCGGCAAAGTAGGAATGCACCAATTAGACTTTGTCTCTCGTGATGCAATACCTGGACTCAGGGCATCTGCCGATGCTAAGTAACAGTCCGATGGCACCGCTTCTCTTTGCGCCATTAAAACCTGTATACCTCACTGCATAGAATGTATTGGTAACTTTTTTAGGCAAGCGAAATGTTACACAGGGAAGCTGTGATGCTTTAAGTGACTGAACTAATGTAACTGATAGCGGAAACGATCAATAATGACACTGAAAAATAAATTGTATTAAACGTGGGTCAGTCATGTCTGGCCAATAGTCCTCTTAATAGGGTCAGTATTGGAACCGGTACAGCATCCTTACTGAAAAGACAAAAAAAAAAGCTCAAAACTATTGAATACGGTGGCCCTGAGAGCTCAATGCACTGCAAACAAATAACATGCATGCAACACAAGCAGATGAAAAAACATCTTCACCAATTTGACGTCACACGAAAAGCATCAATTTGACGACACATGCAGGCTGGGACTGTGCAACGCTTGTGGCCATTTGTGGATTATGACGTTACTGAAGTAGGCTATCCATCAGTTTAAGTGGAAAGTGACGTAAACTGATTTTAACGTTGTGATTGCATGATTTATATTTAATTGCAGACGTCTGCTGTTGACCTAGCGTTAGCCTTTTGCTTATTATTATAATATGGGAGTCCTACGATCACAATGGCGGATAGCCGACTTCAATAACTTCATAAGCAACAAACAATGGCAACAACAAGCATGAAAAACAGTTTTTCTGTATTGATTCTGAATCATGGTCAAACTACATGGTGCAGCACTAGAGAGGAAATCCAGTCCAATTTTCACTGTGTTGGCTGATTTGTTCTTTTGTTTAGTTTTCCCCTCTATGATCAGTGTGCTGTTTGAAGGTGTCAGGTTGTCTACTCGTTGTGTTGTCAGTCATTTCAAAAGAATGCACAAAACAACAGAATATAAAAAAACAGCGATACTTATTCTTCCAGGCGTGTTTGTTCATTTTTCAGCATCTACAAGGTGATCAGAAAGAAATTCCAAGCAAGCCTGTAAAGATGATCCATGAACCAGAATATGTGGGATCACTCACACCTACTTGATTCCTTGTGTAATGATAACACAGAACCAAGTCTATATGTAACCTCTCTCTCTCTCTCTCTCTCTCTCTCTCTCTCTCTCTCTCTCTCTCTCTCTCTCTCTCTCTCTCTCTCTCTCTCTCTCTCTCTCTCTCTGTGTCACCCACACAGGAGCAGTTTGCCTTCGCGACCGGCTAACCTTTCGTTTCTGTCAGACTCTCCGCTGGCTCGGCCGTTGCCACTTGCCCAACGTGCGAGGACAGTGCTGCAAAACCTGCAGCCAGCGTTTCCGCTCCAGCAGCAGCAGCACGTCTCGCCGCTGAGCTGCAACAAAAGTAACCGCTCATCAACAGGAACACTGGTGACATTTAAAAGCACCATTTCAAGTCAACAATCTGAGCCCTTTAACTGATTTCTTCACCACTACAGACTAATTCTGAATTAGTCCCACTCCAAAGCTCTGCATGTTTGTTCTGGTGGTTTTATTAAACAGCTCTGACATTAATTGGAAAAATAATAAAGCAGTATCCTCTATTTGCAAAATAATGAGAATGTAAATATTTCTTTGCACTTTTTATATGATGCAGTTTGACCAGAATTTCATTTCATTTATCTTTGTAACAGATGTAGCCAGCTTACTAATGCATTATTACACATGTAGATAAGCCTCAGCAGTCACTAGACGAGAAAAGATACACATGTATCATTAACCCTCATGGTTGGTACAATGCTTTCATTTTAATGACAGCAGCACAAACTGAACAGATTAAAGGTAGGCCTATTAATTTTGCAATGTGTTTTTTTCATGTATAATGTGGTACAATTGTTATGAAGCAAAAAATAAGTGGTGCATAAATGCTTCATGTGACATTTATATATAATTGACCGTTTGCTTGTTCTGCAGTGTTGAGTACGGAAACTCTAGAATAATGCGTATGATGAACAAAAAAAAATGTAACAGCTTTCCGTCTGTCTGCCTCTGACAACTTTTTTTCAAAGTTAGGCACAAATGTCTACTTGGTCTCACGGATGAACTGACTAAATATTGGTGGTCAAAGGTCAAGGACAGTACTAAATCAGAAAACACCTTTTAGCCAGACATGCTAAGGTTTGCAGCTTACATTAGAGCAGCTAAATGCACTGTTTAAATTCCTTACACTTTTGTTTTTGGTTTGGAAAAGGATAAAAAGACAAAAACCTAAACAAATTTTTCAGCATATCATTCTGGTTTCCTTGACAAAAGGCCCGGTGATTGTTACATTGGATTATTGAGTTTATGATACTCATATGTTTTGTTCAGCAAGATAATCTTCCCAAATGAACACCACTTTTATGTGTTTTGAAGCATAAATGCAATCACCATGTTAATGTAACGTAAAGAATAAGAAAAGAACCAACCGTCGTATGACTTCACGTCGCCACCTGCTTGTTAACCAACAGCTGCGTCAACCTCTTTAGTCTCATTAAGCCACTTGTCAGCAACATCCTTTATTAAGACGCATAAAAGCCTTAAAAATTCCCAAGCGGGCTATTTACTGATGTATCTTATGTCAAACGAAATGTGAAAACCACAGACCTTATTTGGGCACCGAAGCAATATCCCATTCCGAAAACAAAATCTGAAGTATTTTAGGACTTATTCATTCAGCACTCTATACAGATCACTCCAACATGTGGAGAGATCCAGAGGCTTGACAGGCCTGCTGTGCCTAGTTACGGTTGCTAAGCTATTATTGGACAAATACTTATTCGGCGGAGGGATTTAGGAAACGGTCAGTTGGTATGTTGAATGTCTGCAGAAGGTTATAAAAAATGTATTGTCACACTTTGGCTTCACCACACTATTTTTTTTTTTAAGTCACAAAGTAAAAATGTAAATGTGAAAAGTGGAGCTGCAGGAAATACTTGGTGCTAAAGGGCCACACGGGCTCCAAACACTTCATGTCAGGTATCGGCAGGCCCAGTGCCTTATCTTCTTGAATATTGGATCATTTTACGGTGTTTGTATTTACCACTTGATTGAATTGTGAGTCAAATTCAGCATTTCAGAGTTCATGTTTTTTGAAGTGATTGTGAAATGATTCAAAATTGAGGGACTCACTAGATTTGTGTCATATCACGTTAGGTTTAGTGTGGTGTATTAAGGAATTAGCTTTATATATAATGTTTTTTTACTTTAACTGTGCTTTTTGTGTTTAGCAGCTGAACTCTCCCTGACACTTCACTCTGCCAGCCTTTCCGCTCGTTCCTTCATTCACAGACGGTTGTTAACACTGACACGTACATATGTAGGCTGCAATTCACAGTCTTTTCAGCAGGAATTGAAAAGCAGTCTTATTCAATGCGGTGCAGCTCAGGCAGCTGCTGCCATCATGTCCTCCGGTATTTCTTTCTGCTGTTTATCGTCTAGTGTCAAAAATGAAAAATCTGAAGGAAAGATTTTTCCCACATTGAACAAAAAACAGTTCTTTAGAGGAATACTTCACCCACAAAATTACAATATTTATATAAATGACTGCCCCTTTTTTCCGGCATACAGGAAAAACGTTTGCCTCAAGCATTCAAGGTAACAGGCGACATTGATATACACATGGTCACCTTGTGGGTAAAGTATTACTTGAAGGAGAAAAATGAGTGGGGAAGAAAATAAATGTGCTTTTGTAAAATACTGTAACCTGATATGATGGAGTAAAGTTGTTCAATGAGTGCTGCAGCTTTACACAAACATTTCTTAGCTGGTAGAGTGGAACGTTAACGTGCCTCTTTATGTATAAGGCATTAGTTGAAAACAATCCAAAATCATATGTTGCAAAGTATTAACTAACATACTTGCTTTTCTCAATTTTTTACACACAAGCAACACAGGAAACAAGATGCAGTCGGAGTGTAGTTACATCTCACAAAGTTGGAATAATGCAGATTTAAAATGTATTTTTAATGTGTATTCTAAATATAACACCTGCCTTTTCTATATAATGTATTCATGTAAAGGGCTATTTTTTGTGTTGTAAATGTAAATTTTGTATTTAAAAGTTTACAGGTTGGTGCTGGGAGCATGAAATTTAGGTGTGGTTCATATGCTTCCGATGTCTCAAAATCCCATCCGTTTGATATTCTCAGGATTATTACTCATACAATAGGCCCCTGCCTCCTTGGTTACTGTTGCTATGCCGGTCAAGCTTTTAATTCTACTGTGGCACATATAACTTTAACAGGGTTATGGAAGTAATGATATGATGATATGATTCATTGTGACGTGTTTGTAGATCAGTTTGGAATCAGGGATGGTCTCAAACAGAGGATGTACAAAAGATAAGACAGTATAGTGATTGTGCTTGAGGCAGCTTATCGAGCTTCTTGCTAATGTCATTCATTCAATAGACCCGTTTAGGATTGCTCCTTCAATTAACAAATAGAATAAACCCCATAGGACAAGATGTGCAAAGTGCCTTAAGCCTTCCACTGTTATGCTGCACATAATAACATTACAATTTCCCCCTGTAGGTAACGTTATGTGACTGAATCAATGAGTAATGTTTCGACTGCTGAGGTCACAGATGGAGCTAAGCTACATGATAATGATGATGATGATGACACATGCTAACTCTACACCGAGATCATGCGAGACAGACTGACATTTAAAGGTGCCAGGCAATCACTACTTCAGGCTTCAAGTAATGTGTCTGTGCGTAAGCCTGTGCAGGGATCGATCAGCTACTGACAGCTAAGATATGGGTTAGATGTTTGCAAGACAACACAGAGAGGCAAGGTAGAAAAGGTGTTTTAACTCTTCTCCCGATTGGCTTCAACAAGAGCTTGATTTACAGATGGTTCATGTAGTTTTTTTTAAAAGTGCCAATGACAGTTTCTCAGATGGTTCTGTTTCAAACCATCTGTCAGGTTAGCTCATTTGGCCCTTCTGATCCGGTAGATCCAGGTATTTTTATACTCGGAAGTCAAACTTCTTCGCCTTCATGAGTCACTGATATACTTTCATAGGAAATGAATTTACAAACATATTGCAGGGATTATGCAAGCATTTCATTTTTTCTTCTTCTCAATTTAGTTGGTTGGACTGATTGTTTCTGCTCTTTTTCTGTTTTTAGAGGTTGTACATTTAATGATTGTGCTTCCAAGCACAAAATCAAGACTCTAGCCAAATGGTTATCAAAGCTACTAAACACATTTTTTTCCTATGTAATCAGTTGGCTGACTTCATCACGTAAACTTCATTTAAATGAACTGTTAATAAACTGTACGACTGTTACATATTTTTTAGAAAATGGTATTCGTATATTAATCAGTGATGTGTTACTATTACATAAGGATATTTATATACTGTGATTTATACCACGAAATAAAACATGTATGGGGGAAGAAAATGCTAATTTCAAGTCAAATATGTAAATGCCATGTTCACAAATGTCAAATGTCTGACAGTTATGCATGTGTGACTTAAGATGACAGAAACAGCTGAAACCATCAGAGAGAAAGAAAGAAAGATATGGATGAGGGTTTAAAATAAAGATTCTAACGGCAAAAAAATGATTTAAACACAGCTTTTATCACACAAGTTTGAGAGGATAATGCAGTTTAATACTGATGTGTGGAAAGTTGACATTTGACAGTGAAGAAAATGAAGGGTTTAATATATCGATCATAAGCATGCAGACGTACATACACATAATATCAAACTGGACATTACATTTGATTGGGTGGAGGGTCAGGCTTGACAAAAAGTGTGAAGAGAATTTAATTTGATCCCATCAGAGGATAGCATGCAAAATCATATCATATATCGTTAGTTACAATACAGTATAACAGCATTGGTCGTAGAGGAAACCAATGGTAAGAGGTTTAATGAAATGATCATGGAATAATCATGAGAAAGAAAATCAAAGGGAAGGATGCGTTCAGTGTCAATAGTCTGTCAGTACAGAATTGCCAGTTTCAACATGTTTCTGCAAGCCATCAAGTTAAATGTAAGTAAAGTAAAGAGTCAGTAATCGACCGGTGGCAGCGTCACCATCTGCGTGAAATCTTCATAGTTGATGCTCCCGTTGGACTTGACGTTTGCCTCTTTGAAGAGTTCATCCACTAGAAAGAAGAAGAAAGAGAAAACGGCTTTGTAAGTGAATCGACAAGCGAGAGAGAGAGTGCTGCTTGAAAACCCATTTGTCTGCCACCATTATTCACAACTCTGAAGGGTTGGAGAGTCTCTGCTGGTCTTGACCTGTGGGAGTGGGTGGAGGGGCGGCTGTGGCGTAGTGGAGAGCAAGGTAGTTCTCCAGCTTCGGCAGTCGATGTGTCCTTGGGCAAGACACTTAACCCCAAGTTGCTCCCGAAGGCTTGCCATCGGTGTGGACTGGATGATGAATGTTAGTTAGAGTCTGATGGTGGCACGTTGCATGGTAGCCTGTCATCAGTGTGTGAATGGGTGAATGATATGTAATATACTACTGATTGTAAGTCGCTTTGGATAAAAGTGTCTGCTAAATGACTGTAATATAATGAAGTGTTTGACTGTCTGACAACTCCTTCAAAGTGTGGAGCTGCCAACAGCCATAACCGGTGTGCTGAACCAGACTGAGTGAGTTTGTTGTTCCTGGAGTTATCAGCAGAAAAACTGAAATGTTTCACCTTTTGTTATTGGAGATTTCTACTTAATTTAAAGGCTCACAAATGTTTCTAATGTGGTGAATTTAATAATGTATAAAAGGAGCTGTATAAAACATTATGAACATTAATATAGCAGCAAACTGTTTGCTATGTAAAGATATAGCGCTGTAATGTCTATCCAAGCAGAGAATGAAGTCGAATGTAGTCCCTCAATGTGTTTAATTATCTTGGCTTTTCCTGCAGAATTTATGCACTGTAGTGCACGTCCTCGTGTAAACACTGTTAAACTCTGTCAGCACATTCGCCATAGTTTGCATCGTTAGTGTTATTAGCACTGTTAGCACCATTAGCCAAGAGCCGCGGGCTACCTGTCGACTTCTTGAGAGCCTTTGACAGGCAATGAAAATGCTCCCAATCTCGGATATTGCACCTTTCCAAACACCATCAGTTAACCAAAATGTACTATAATAAACATATTACAAGTAGTATTGGTGTTATGGCATGTTCTGTCTAACAACTACAAGAGTAACTTCCCATATGGAAAAGATCGTACAAAATCGTACAAAAGGCCCCATGTCGTATATATTACTTATAAGTTTCAGATAAAAGATATAAACATTTAGTAAAATGTATGTATATCTTTTCCATATGGGTTAGCATATTTACTTGCCTACTGTATTACAATTTTGAGTTACTTGTACTTTACTGCTTGCGTAGTTATTGCATGTTATGCTACTTCATACTTATTCTCCTCAAATCCTTTTGAGAGCCATAGTTACTTGTTACTTTGAGGGGGCATTTTTTTTAGCTGTAAATGTACTTTTACTTTTATTACCTTAAGTACATTTTGCTGTTTGATCTTCTGTGCTTTTTGTTACTTATGAGTTTAAACCTTGAATACGGGACTTTTACTTATAATGTAGTACTTTTACACTGTTCACATGCTACTCGAGTAAAAGGTATGAATACTTCTTCCCCCACTGGTTGGTTTTATAATTACAAAAAGAATTATACTGAAAGGTAATATGTCATAATACATCCTATGAATGTATTTCATATCTAATTTCAACTTATTTTGATTGAAGTTCATCCCTTCTGTACTAGACCTTTGAAATCTAATTTCTTTTTGACGCCAACAAAATCAAAACATCTCTTGAATACTCAAACTGCTGTATTACAGAAGCAACAGTGATCAAAGTTGCTTACAATCCCAACGGAAGGATCGGAACAGATCAGTGGCATCACTATCTGCTTCAATAGAAAAGAGAATACAGCAACTAGATGGATGTCTCCATCTAGTAAGAATCAGCTGAGATTCATTAGAATATGAATTGCTTTCTGTGCAAAGCACCCACCCAGAAGCGTTACACTGACACATTGGATTAAATCTTTAAGTTGCATGAAGCCAGCTACTGTATGAATAACAAATAGCATCAAAATTGGAAAATCAACTTATGATGCATTGGCTCTACGATAATCACTTTGCATATGAAACAAAACTTCAGTGTTGACATGTCAGATGTACAGAATCCACTGGCTCCTTAAGTTAATATGAAATAAAAAAAACTTTGGAAAAACAGAGTGCACTAAAATGCTTCACAAAGAATCTGCTGTTCTTGAATTATCCAAACAAAAAAAGTGCATGCTTCATCGTAATTTCCAGAATTACATAATAATGATTTTATTTATTTATTTTTTCAAGATATTTAGTTTGACTACAGCTTTACATCACAGCCTGGCAGCATTTTGAGTATTTATTCATTGTTGTGGATTATAGAAGCGGTGTGCAATTTCCCAGGGAGATAATAAGCTAAATCTAAAACTAGACTCATTGTAATCAGAGTTACAGTGGATTGTTGCATTTGTGCCACAGGAATATGGAGTAAATGTGACACATGAGAGGAAAGTCGCTGTAAATATTATAAGTTGAAGAGGGGGAGAGCGGTTGAGGAGGGCCGGGCTAGAAGCCATTATTTTGACTGAAATATGTATTGATTTTTCTCATCTCATGAGTACAAACATCAATAAAAGTTTCCCTCTTATGCAAATTCCAAATCCTCCCGAATCCCAAACCCCTCTTAAGAAATCCCGGTTGAAGTTTGACATTCACTGCAGTCATAAAGTATTAGCGCGGACATATATCATTCATTATTTTGTCCCTCCACTGAATTTTGAATGAAATGATTGACATTCAAGGTGAAGGGTATTCTGAAGTGTTCACAATCTCTTTATTTTTCATTCCTTATGGGAATGAATAAAAAGTTCTACAAATTCAACATGGTTAATTGGTTTTTGGTTATTATACCTTCAGAATTTAACCTCATAATTTGATTTAAAATCCAGTGTGTCATTTCACAGAGCCAAATAGAGGGATGATGTATTTTGTAGGCCAAACCAGAAATTAGCATCACACGAGCTCCCATTTTGGATTATTGCAGAAAATATGACTTCAAATATTACCGAGCTAAAGGCGGACAAGTGTTCAAGCGATGGGGTCTTGTAATCTCAGTTAGACACTTGTTACCAACTGCCTTTTTTAAGACCCATAAAAGCTTTAAAATGCACCAGTTGGGTATCTACTTACGTATTTCATTGCGTAGAACAATGTTAAAACCTTAAAACTTCTAAGAAATCTTATTTAAGGCATTTTACCAAAAAAACTAACTCATTTCTGGGTTTGAGGATTCATTCCTGCAGCAATCTATAAACTGTCCAAAAATGTACAGACTCAGATCCATACATCGACGTGTTTACTGTTTACTGTGATTATTTTTAAAAAGTGCAATAACCTCAAATTGATAAGAAAAAAAAGTTTTTTTACAAGTTTTACTGTAGCTCCCTATCAACACTTAACCAGCTTCCTCCAGTCTTTTCGTCTTGAGGTTGCTCATTTATTAAAATCAGCATTTACTTCACCTTCTTTGTTTGTGAGTTTCTCCCCCAACAAGGTGAGCTTGGCCCGGAGCTCGGACGCCTGGATGTATCCTTTCTTCTGTTTGTCCGTCATCCTAAAGGCGTCCAGGATTTCAGTCTTGGAGTCTTCCTGCTGCATCTGTCTGTGCATCATCGTCAGAAAGGTGGAGAAGTCCAGCTCGCCGTTCTTTTCTAAATGTGAATGTAAAACAAATATTAGGTCTGTGTCAAAAGATAACGGAAGATTGTGCACGAGTTGACAAGTTTTGACAATAATTGTATTATATTTTACCACTTTGTGGATCAAAATATCAGTATTGTCAATTAGAGAAAAAAGTGGTGTTTTTTTTTTACTTGATGCTCTTTCTAAGACTTCTCCCTTTATTTCATTAAGGGTTTCTAGTGGACTTTTTCATATTATTTTCAAGGGTCTAAGAATAGAGTGCTTTTTTCTGTATGTTGTACAGGGTTGGAGCTTTAGAAATGAAAGAGACGATTTGTGTCACTTTTTCAATATATAACTGCCTTGAACTCAACATTTTACAATAACCCAATAATAGTAATAAATATCAAGGATATAAAGCCACACCCAAAGTAAACACGGATCTAAACAAACTCGACCTCACAGTTTTAGTGTAAGACTGTTTTTGACTTCTTAAACCACTGTCGCCATGAACAAGTTTTCACACCCTTCACTGGCCCACAAACAGCAGATTTACTGTATGTTGTACTTTACCTATTTTGTGAACTTGTAGATGTCTGTCAATTTCCCCGAACGTGGGGCTTGTACCCAGACAGCGCATAACCGTGATCAGATCTTTGACAACAATCTTGCCCTTTTGTTTCTTGTCGTACAAGGAGAAGCACTCCTTGAACTCTGAAAGTGAAATGAAAACAAGTATTGGAGTACATCAGCATAGTTTATTTCATTGTAATATTTAGTAAGGATCATTCTCAGCATAGTTTATTCAGCAGGTTAACTTAGAAACACGTTGGAATTATGTCACAGGAACTTTTAAGACTGGACATGGTCGCCCTTTGTTCCTAAAGTGCTTCCTTATTTCTTTTTCAAAATGTACTGGTTATTAAAACATACATGTGCAGTACTTTTGGAAAAGACATATTGTCAAATAAAGCATTTCAAACATTAGTTAATAATCATAAGACAACGGTGCTGTGAAATACTCTTACCGTGTATTTGAACTGGTGTGAAGAATTTAGCCTGCAAGGTGACATTAGAAAAGTGTCACTTGGCAGGTAAGTACACCAAAAAATACTGTTACATGAGAAAATACATGAAAAAAAGGTCTAACGGAAAGAATTTCTTGCTCTTACCATTTTGTTGCAGTTGCTTTGTTTCTTTCCAGGAAGAAGAGTTTCCTGTGGTCTGCGTCACCTGTCCCTGCACCTCTGTTTAAAGTCCACCACCTGAAAGCCTCCACGTAATTTAATATGTGTTGCTGTGGAAACGCAGATACCAGATCCACAGGGCTGCATTGTCCTTTCCCTTTCCCCCCCCACCACTCCAACGAAAGCAATGGACCAATATTTATAAGTCATAATATGATACTACGGTGTCTGATAATGAAATGAAGTAGTTTGTAACCACATAAATAACAAGATTTGAAATAACTTTAAAGGCAGAATGAGTAATATTCTCTTTAAAAAACACGGTATTGTGTTTGGGACGTTTATGGGCGTCAACCTCTATAAAAACATAGATACCAGGTGTGATCACCAGCTGGTGAGCACCGTAACTTTAACCATGGTCAGGGGGCGTGTGCTACCAGTGGTGTTGAATGGTGGAGGAGGGGACAACTTTGAATGCTGTGTTCACAAACTGCAACTCACAATCCTCCGCCTTTAACTTTATGTGAAATAAGTGATGAGCTCTTTGTAAATATAATTGATTTAAAGTACATTTAGGGTCTAATAAGGTATGTTAAGAGAAAAAAGCGAGTAATAACCACCAATTGGACGTCATTTCAACATTTTAATTAAGATAAATGTAAATTTAACCAATGAGGAACCAGTAACTAAACAGTATTTTATCAGCAACAAAGTGATCTTAAGCAAAGGAACAATACTGTACAAAAAAATATTAAGAACAATAACTCAACATGTAAAAAAACTAATCAGTAAAGTAACAGTTTAACAGTTGAATTCAGTTTTCAGAAGAAAAGAAAATATTTGTATCTCAAAAGTGATTGCTCCTTTCCTTGACATTTTGACTAATAAAGGCATCTGTAGAATAGACTTCTTTTCATTGTGAACACTAACAGTGTACATAACTTTCAAACATAGTGTCAAGAATAAGGCCATGAAAGAACAACATGTTGGCAGTAGGGCTGTAATATAATACAGCACTATGACCACATAGGGAAATGTAATAGTTCACAGCTCTCTTGTCTAAATGACTGACAATATAAATTTCACTTAATCAGTAAAAGCGTGAAACTTGAAATACCTGAGACAATTTATTCTTTTTTAAGTTTTAGCTTTAGTTTTCTAGTTAGTATTCGGTTTCTATATCACGTTTTATGTACTTGCCTTTCTGACTCACCAACAGACCCTGTTGTTCACAAACATCAATGCCACAGTCATGTAACTTTTTTAACACATCTTGTTTTTGTTTTGTTTTATCTTTTAGCTTTGTGGTATTATATTTGACGATTCTGTCTTTTCTGTAGAACTTGAATTGGTTGTTTTCTGTTTACTTTGTATCTAAATTGTTTTTTTTTTACCATCTCGCTTGACAAGTGCTGTGTAACTTAAATGTATTATTTTCATTCTTCTTCTTTTCTTTCATGGAAGCCAACATCTGATGAACAACCTTGATGGCACCTTTACAGATTGAGTTAAAGAACAATCTCACAGCATCCATTCATCAACTAATGGAATTATTTGAAGAGATGAAGGTAAAACATTTTTTTTTCATATTTTTCAGTGAATGTGCTGTCGATATATTCACCTTCAGTTTGTTCATCAAAAGGTCAACTGCGCATTCACTTGGCTGGTTAGGAGTCAGTGGGTGTACTGGTTTTTTTTTGTCAAATGTTAAGAACAGTTGGTGCTGGTCTGTGTTTTTACAAAGCTGGATTACCAATAAGAGAGCAAAACTGACCCTGATTCCAAAAACCCTCAGGGGCCTGAAGGCCACATGACTGAGTGGAGATTAGTTTGTGGTCATTTTATGAATTTAAAAAGTTGTTAGTAGTGTGTATGACTATAGCAAAATTTAAACTGACATTTAGAGCCCTAAATTGGCGGCTTGTTCGAGCCCTGTATAAGCATCTGTTGACATTACACTCACATGGTGCATATCCTTTCTTAGTCTCAGACGTCACAAGATCCAAACTGTTTTTACAGATCTGATTGAATGTACAAATTCAGACCGAACATCACACTTTCATCCGTTAAAAGTCTTTGTATCGATATAGTACGAAAGAGAGGAGATCAATCCCCTTTATGGTTGATGCGCGTCGACAACCGTCATCGATGTCTGAGTGCAGCCATTACCTCCATCACAGGAAGCCCGCTGAAGAAAGAAGACGTAAGCATTAGTCATTTCATACAAACGTAAGTGGCCTTCGATTCAGAAATATTTTTTTCCTCGGACACAGAGCTATTCAGACCTGGACTGATGTAACTCAGTGGTTCTGCTTGATGTGTAAGGTATAGTAGGACCAGGGTTCTGGCACATAAATGAGTCCGGGGTACTTGTTGCGTAACACCGGATCGTTCCACAGATAGACCACCCACAGTGACACCAGGAGCACAGTAACACTGAAACTGCAGAACAGGAACAGGCCGTTGCTGTCTGGACTGACGCCTTTTCGATGTTGATGGATCACCATGACAACCATGGCCAAGAAGGTGAGGAGGAAGAGTTCAGTGATTTGTCCTTCAGTGACCAGGTACCTGAAAGAAATCAAGCAAGAGAACTCAGAGAGAAACACTAACTTGTAATAACAACTGTAACTTTCACAATAAGCACACAATGCAGCTTTTTATTGTTTAAGGAAACTTAAGATCAACATCTGTTGCACAATGAAAATGTTCACTTCACTTATAACATTAGCAGTGCAATATCATTATGAAATTACTTTTTGAGGAGAGCAGCTATGATTTGAATTTCAGTAAGTGTGTTCAATACTTTTTCCCTGTGTCATTCCATCTTATTACACATAACTTAATTTCTGAACTTATTTGTTATTTTCTTGTATGTATGGATTACTTGGGTTGTTACCGACATCTGGTGAAATTTTCATGTCAATGGCACCTTTAGAAATATATTTACTGAGAAAAATGGTGACGTGTTCAATACTTATTTTACCCGCTTTACGGACAAGGAAGGCTCTAGTTTGTGGTTTTATTAAAGACCATTATCAGATTTTTCTGTTCCTTTACAATTTCATATCATTCAGACGACTGAAAAGGTAGCCTTTAACAAACCATGTATTCATGGACGAAGGGCACAGAAGATTTTTTCAAAGACGTGAGAAGGCGACTGACCAATAGTAGAGAGCGCTCGGTCCCAGCAACAGACACCCAGACACAGGCAGCCTCTTCTGTTCTTCAACCTTGGTGAAGCAGCCGGTGAAGTAGATGAACAGAATGATGAAGAAAGGAATATACCTAGAATCAAACAAGAGTCAGAAAATTGTATAGTCCATTGCTGCCGTTTAGATTCAAGTATTTCTTTGTAAAGGGATGATGCAAACCCTGCAGGGCTGAGTGAAAGAAAGAACAATTTCATTTCACAACATTATTTGACTTGGTGGCATGAAAAAGTTTTTGTCCGAAAACAAAGGTATCAGTTTCATAAATTGAATATCTGGGAGAATAATGGATAAATATTGTACCATGGCCACAGAAAATTTGTCTGGCAGGTTTCAGTTAAAATCATCATTTCAGGCCTCTGTATTACCAGTCATGTTGTAAAACAGAATAAAACAACAAGAGGTGAAATGATGAGTCAATAATCTGCAACTATTATTATAATCTAACGATTTTTTTATATGGAAAAGTTGTCAAAGATAATTCCGTTAGTAAACCGGTCAACTCGTGCACACAGCTTCTGCCTTTACAACTAGTCTGGTAACTGTGAAATGTTAGTGCATATTTCGTTCGCAATTTATAAAAAAAAAAAGACAAATTCAAAGGGATCCCTGTTCATTTATGTGTTCATGTAAAAAAAAGAAAATAAATAAAAATCAAGGGTGCCCTGGTATTAAAGAGCCAAAGCGATGACCATGAACTGTATCATCCCCAATTTACTATCAGCCATGGACCTTGGTTACAGGTCATTCCTCATCTCTCACTAGGGCTTGGCAATATATTATTTATTATATCCATATTGTGATATTAGACTCTTAGATTTTAGATATCATAATATGTCATATGAGACTGTTCTAGCTGTTCTATTATTTGCCTTGACCCACTTAGTCATTATATCCACATAACTGATTATTATTTATCTCTTATCTTATTTTGTAAAAGCGCCAACAGTCGACCCTACGATATATGAAAATATTGTGATATTGGATTTTCTCCATATTCCCCTGTTTGTCATCGCTCCACTGTCGCTAACCTTTCTTTAGAGTGCAATTCTAAAACACTGCTTTTGTTGAATAGTGGATGGTTGAGACAGACAGGGAAAGAGTGGAGAGGGGGAAATTGCCTGCAACCAAGGTCCCTGCACAGTCACAAACTGGAGACATTGTGGTTTTATGGTATGTGTCTTAAACTCTCCATCCCGATACACTTTTAATTGATTTTATTAGAATTAAATTTGAAGCGGTGTCTGATTGAGTCATAAAACTAAAAGCCAATTCGCCTGGGTCCAGACATTTGAATCCATCTTCTACACCGAGTCAGAGTCGGTCAATCCCGTCTGATATCAGGCAAAAGGCCAACGCCAGTAAAAGTAAATTGAGGGAGAGCTATACCTCCTCTTGCTGCTAATGTAGCCCCATTTCACCACATTTGTTTAATAATGTTTTCAGACCACATTTCTCAGATTCTGCCTCTCTTTTCCTGCATGTTGTTGGACTCATTTTCAGGTCAGCACACTCAACCTCACACAGCTGGTGTAAACAGACCTGCTCAGTGGGCTCATCCAAAACTGGCTGCAGATATTATTGTCCCCGCTGTGTTAACATTCTCCCAATCCATCATTTAATTGGTTTCTTGCATCTAAGTGTTTTCAAAAGACACAACAGAACATACCACATCAGGTGTCCCAGGTGTTCATCATAATAATACAGCAGCTCAAAGGAGTCAATCTGTGAAGGAAGAACAGAAATAAATTAAACATTCTCATTACAACATTAACAGGTGTGTTTTAACGGTACTTTAATATACTTTATGATATTCTGTGTCTCTGTCCTGTGCAACAGTGCCACCTACTGTTTTAGTACCAGTTACACTTTATTATGGCTATTCAGCAGCCATCACATCCACAGACTGGGTGCAAATTAGAGGAAACGCAACAAATGCAGATGCTTCTACACAGAACATGAATGGAACCTGAGTGGTTTAAGCACCAATATGATGTGAATCATATGATATGGTCTTCACAGTCACCAGATCTCAACCCAGTTGAACACTTAGTAGAGCAACTTGCAACAAAAAATAAGGGAATATCTTATGTTAATGTTAGGGCAGTTGAAGTGAGTTTGTTTTGGTTTTTCCTCTTAATTTGTCCCCCATCTACAGTTAAACACCACACCCATTTGACCAATGTAGAATATATTGATCGACTCCTACAATATGTGGATTGTAACCACCTTCTTTTTGCTCTACTTTGACTCTTAAATGACACTCAAGCGCTCGCCAAACCCTCTAGGCTTTGAGCACAATTTCCTGTCCACCATCTTATTTGAAAATGTATTTATTAAAAAAAAGCTGTGTCAAATCTTTCTGCATCTACAGTCTTCTTTTAGTGTGAAAAGCTGTGTGTGTGATAACACAGTATACAATTACACTGCTGGTATTACTTCCTCTTCTGTAAATCCTCATGAAAAGGTGAATGTAATCTATTAATTCCAAACACTTTACTTTTACATGTAGATCAATGCCCCTCAGCAACTCTTCATGCAGTTTAATGATGTGGCGTTAAATCCATTTAATGGCTTCTATCAGCAATTTACTTGACCTACTTGCAATTAACTTAAAAAAAGATGCATTGCAAATATTCATTGCTTTTCCACATGTATCAGTTCTTAAGAAATCTGACAGTATTATAATTGGACACATACTTCTCATAGCTCCACAGCTTCATTAATAAATTGCAATGCTCTTAAAACAGTCAAACTAATTTGAGAGTTAATTTGAATTTGAATTTACACAACTTTAATTAAACAGCATCCGACAGAGGCATCTGCACTTAAAGCACAATGTTATCAAAAGTTTAATTTGATAAGATTTAACTCTCTCACATCGCGGCTTTGGTGTTTGACAGTGAAATATCATTCATGGTGTTTATATAACTTAACTTATAGTTCATTTTGTTCTGATACATTGAATACAGAGAATTTAGATCATATGTGTTTTGTGTTGGTATCACTAAATTGCACACAATACGACATGTATTATACCCACAAAAGTAGCACAATAAGTTGTTTACAATTCCTTGACCTGACAAACTGGAGCTAAAAGACGATAAGAAAGTATTATGCTGAGAAGGCTGAATGCAAGGACACCTAATAGACCCTATACATGGGGCGGCTGTGGCGGAGTAGGTTCGATATCCGTGGTTCGAGACACTTGGGCAAGACACTTAACCCCAAGTTGCTCCTGAAGGCTTGCCATCGGTGTGGACTGGATGTTGCATGAATGTTAGTTAGAGTCTGATGGTGGCACCTTGCATGGTAGCCTGTCATCAGTGTGTGAATGGGTGAATGATATGTAATATACTACTGATTGTAAGTGGCTTTGGATAAAAGCGTCTGCTAAATGACTGTAATGTAATGTAATGTAAATACATGCGTTGTGATGTTGTCAATGGGTTAGCATGCATTTTCATAACGTTATGTGTGCAGTATCCTGACAAAGACTCCGTACAGGGAAAGTGAAAGTGGTGGTATGATTAGATGTATTGTAGCTTTGCATCCTTGTATCAACAAAAAGTAAATAACAAGTCTGAATAATACTGAGCCCAGACTGTAAAAAGTCTAAATAAGTCAATTCAGACACAAGTACACAGTAAAAAACAAAAGAATGTCTCTCAAAATGCTCAGAACAGAACACAGAAAGAAGTCACTTGTCCCTTTAGGTTTTTTATGCAACGTTGTTTTTTAATGGACTTAAAATATACGTCTCGGTCCAAATGTATGGTAGGGAGTAGAGAATCAGATTTATCGACTACATGTAAATGTTTAATAGTAATCAAAGTATTACAGTATATCCAAACGTGTTTTATAATTTCTGGCCTTAACCTGATTTCTCCTATTAACCTCCGTCACTAATGGTCGCCCCACTGGCCAGGAAGCAATAAAGATACACAAGACATCAACTTTTAGAGCCAGCTATAGAATCTAACCAGTGCCAGTCTTAAAGTGAAAAACACAAACATTAGTTAACCTATATACTGTATTAGCCCTGCCTCATATCCTGCCCTAGATATGCTGAACATCATCTTTTTTATATCTTGTTGACAACCACATCATTGTCAACAGTAGGATGCTCGGTGCTTGGTGAGGGAAAAAATAAATAAATAAAGATGTGATAGCAGCGACAGAGCAGAGAGAAAAATAAGATGCACTCCTACACAGCGGGAAAGATTCTGCTCGATCAAACAGGTGTGAAAATACTGACGTTATGTATGGCGTGTCATAGGTGGACAAGAAAAGCTGAATATTCTCTGGAGAGTCATGGCAAGCGACACAAACTTTTTCTGACAAAACAATTTTTCTGTTGTATGACAATATGAATAAATATAATAATAGATTATGTAAATGAGTATAGAGACCAGGAGTTTTATCAACCTCTTACCAAAGATATCTGATATTTTGACAATTATTTCAGTGTATTCCCGTGTTCCATATCTGCATATCATAGAATAAACACAATAGATACTCACCAGTGAGGCAGGTTCGAGGTCTTTGATGATGGGGTTCTCTCTGACTGACAGGTGGAGCTGGTAGCCACTCAGGATGAGCCGATGGTTGATGGAGTCTCCCACCAGGTGGATGCTGGCTCCCATCACAAAAGTGATGATGCAGAGGTAGACTGCTGAGCGAGGAAGAGCCCTGGGACTGCGCTCAATCAGCTGAATGGAGCAAGAACACTTTTCGTTTTATAATGCAATCACAGGCACAACCTCCATCCCTTAAGAAAAGCAGGTAACTTGCTTTATTTCACCCTGTTTTCTGCCTATTTCTCTGCAGAAGTTCAAGAATCAATCCCCAGGTCTTTGTGTTTGTGTGGAAGAAGCTCACCAATGGGCACTGAAAAGCAGGTATGGCTACTTTTTACTTTGTGTCTGATTAGCTTTAGACAAATCTGCAGTAGGAAAACAATGCACACAATCCTTACTGAGGCTATTTTGATTACTAATAATTAAAATGTTGGATCTCATAAAGCTTGTAATCAAACCGGCTAACCCAGGGCTGGCCCACTCAGGTACATTATCATTACAATCACTTGTAAGGGTGAATTACAGGCCAATCATAAGCAACACTGACAGAACAAGAGCCTCAAGTGCATTTCTCTGCAGAATCAAGAAGCAAAAATATCCAATATGGATAGTAGACAAGGATAAAATCCTTAAAGTGTTAGGCTATGTTGGGAAAACAATCACAATCTAATCATAATCGTAGTCAGAATTTACAACACATGAACTGGTCTAGAATGGGACTGAGACGGGAATAAAATACAGAGATTTGTTTATTTTGTGTCTCAAGATGAACAGACTGTTATAAGGAATATAATGAATGGAAAAATAAGCAACACAAACATTAGTACAACTAGATGTAAGTACATGTTTCTGTTGGTAAAGAATTGAGGTCTGTGTGACCAAAGCGTTGCAATGTTTTCATTGTAAAAAAAAAAATAAGAAAAAAAAAATCATACACAAAGGCTCTGGCAGGCTTTATATGAGGTGTATGTGAAATATTTCTTATTCAGTCATGTCATGTTTCCCTGCATTGATGGAATAGGTGAAAAAGTAACCCACAGTGAACACCAATCAATGTCAGGAATGAAAGACTTTCAGCATAATTAGTACGCCACAGTAAATGTCATTCATAATTGGCTCCTAGTGTTAACTAGTTTGCTGCTGAATGTTTGAGCTGTGTCTATAAATGAGTTGTATGAATCATTGAGAACCAAATGGTTTCCTGCTTTGTCACAAGCAGCACTTTTGACCATGTAGGGGTCAATTATACCCGTCCGTCGATGTTGGTTAGTAGGTAGCTGTGTACATGTTTTCTTCTGGTGGTGACCATGATGGGCATGCTTTAAAAAAAGCTATTTCATTAGGAGAGTAAGTTTTACTTTGGGGTTTAATCAGTCTGATATAGAGAAGAAAAAGTAAACTTTTTAAGACACACTGCATATTCTTTGCACTTGTCTCTCTCACAATCACCAAAGCCCTTTGGTGTGTTGACACTTACCTTGAGCATTAGGAATGGTGTTATGACATTGTAGGCCATGTGGAAATAATCTCCAGCACTGGGCTTGTTCAGGGGAAACCACTCCAGAGGAAGGATTATCTAAAACATATGATACCAAGAAACTATTTGGTGTTCAATGCTCCATGAAATGTGGTGTAACCATCCATTTTTTTTATCATATCACGATTTAAAATTGCATGTAAGTGAAACGTGCATTGATCTCCCTTACCATGACGATGGGTCTTCCAAAGTCCAATATCCAGTTTTGCAGAGTCAGACAGAACCACAGGTCAAAGTGGAAATTTGACCTCTTCTGCTGTGGCACGATTTCCTTCGAACCACCAGGAGTGCTGTCAACATACATTTACAAAAAATGTAAGTAGTTGTTATAAAGCAACATTACAAAAGCAAAGGGTAGAAAAGAGGTTGAGCATTTAATAGACATGTAGGGAATACTGTAGAAAAGTGAGGTTTACTATGTAGTATTTACTACTGCAGTAAATTCAGATTAAAACACATGGGGGCCTTTGCTGCTTTTTACTAATAGTAACTACTTAATTACTTGTATGGCCAAGTGATCTTTTATATAAAATGTAACAAATCATTTTGCTTAGCAATAGTCATACCTATACAAGATGCTATGTACATATCCAATGAAAATAAAAGAAAACCTTTCTGGGGCTATTTGCACTTAAGAGTTTAACTTGAATACTCTAGCTACTAGAATCTAGCAGATAATGGTAAATATGTAAAAATAAAAAAAAAAAGGTTGATTGCACAATGTAGTGTATAAATACTATCATAAGCAGTTAATTTACAGTATGTTTGCTTTAAGAACAAACATGTTTTTTATTCCTGCTTGTCAACACCAGCAGCACAGATATGGATTACTAATAGAGCTGTCAACCTCAATCACAGCTGGAAACCCTCCTGTCATTCAAATATCCAATTATGTTGCTAGTAGCAACCGCTACCTGCACCGTTTAACTGACAATTGTTACACCTGCCATTTTTGTCAGATCTGTGTGTTTTAACAAACACCTTTTTTCTCACCCAGAGGTGCCCTTTTGGGGGCATTTTCTGTAGGTATTTTTTTTTTAAACTAGCTGTTTTGTCAAATAACTAATTGGACAGCTAGATGTTATGTTTTTGTGGATGTTGTTTCCTTGTGACTGTAGGCCTACTAACTAACCAATGCATGCACCTTTTTGGTCAAACTCTTGTTTATGGTATGCCATCTTTTTCTGATTTCTAACATACAGTACCAGTCAAAAGTTTGGACACATTACTATTACTATTACCTGTACTATTACGCATATTAGCTTTGCTTCCACCCTGAAGCCCTTTTTGCTTTCTCGCTTTGCAGGTTTCCATGAATCGTTGTGGAACCTGGACCGTAGTCGTGCCTCTTGCTGTGGGCTGACACCCACTGCTACTTCGATTATTATTATTAGTCACATTACTATTACTATTCCCTATTTCATAATTCTACTATAATAATTGCTGCTGTTATTATAAGTAGTCTTAATTTTTTCCTTCGTTACTCTGTTTACTACTCTTATTATATGAATCATTTATGTCATCTACATTGAATGTGTTGTATCTAAGAACTGTTATGCTGTTCATTCTGTACACATGACATCTATTGCATTCTGTCCATCCTGGGAGAAGGATCCCTCCTCTGTCTCTCCCAGAGGTTTCTTCCTTTTTTCTCCCTGTTAAAGAGGGGGTTTTTCTTGAGCTGATGTGAGGGCTCCGGGACAGAGGATTTTTCTAAGGACCCTGTTAAAGGGTTTTTAGGGGAGTTTTTCCTGTGTGAGGGTGTGGACGATGTGAGGTCTAAGGACAGAGGATGTCTCATGTGTACAGATTGTAAAGCCCGCTGAGGCAAATTTGTAATTTGTGATTCTGGGCTATACAAAATAAACTGAATTGCTCAAATGCTCAACAAACCAGAATATGTTTTATATTTTAGATTCTTCAAAGTAGTTGAATGAGAAGGTGTGTCCAAACTTTTGACTGGTACTGTATGTTATTTACTGGTTCTGTCCATAAAAATACTTTAAATGTGAAGCATACAAATGAGAGAAGTGTGCCTTTAACAGCCAGATAACTACTTAAATTAAGGGGATTGGGCAACAAACCTACTGTGTAAAGGGGAAAATATATTAATGTTCTAGGTTAAAATAAGTCATTTATAGCAGAAAGCCATGAATTTGAATTACTCCCATGTTACAAGAAGCATACCATTATACAGTACCAGTCAAAGGTTTGGACACACCTTCTCATTCAATGGTTTTTCTTTATTTTTCTTTTTTATTTTTTCTACATTGTAGATTAATATTGAAGACATCCAAACTATGAAGGAACACATATGGAATTATGTGGTAAACAAACAAATGCTCAACAAACCAGAATATGTTTTATATTTTAGATTCTTCAAAGTAGTTGAATGAGAAGGTGTGTCCAAACTTTTGACTGGTTCTGTACAACCACAAACAGCTACAACACTTGTTGCTAGGTAACAGCAACGTTTGCATAAAGTGTACAAACCTCGGTGGTATAGTCGGGTGTGCATCGTTTCCTCGTCGTTTTCGTACAGACTTCATTTTGTCTCCCGTGTTAGCTACAGTAAACACCTGTCTGTCAAACAGCTCAAATTCACTTCCTGGTTGCCGCCTTGGCCCCGCCCCTTCGCCCCTCGTCGACCAATCAGACTGCAGCAGAGGCGTTCGAATTGGATAAGGGTAGAGTGAACCCTGAGTACTGATTTGTAGGCGAATCAGCAAATTCTACAAGATTATTATTATTATATTCCTTTATTGATCCCCATGGGGGAAATTCAAGTGTTGCAGCAGCTCAACTACACAGACACAGACAATAAATACACATACTATACAACTACACAGACAATAAATACACATACTATACAACTACACAGACAATAAATACACATACTATACAACTACACAGACAATAAATACATACTATACAACACAGACAATAAATACACATACTATACAACTACACAGACACAGACAATAAATACACATACTATACAACTACACAGACACAGACAATAAATACACATACTATACAACTACACAGACACAGACAATAAATACACATACTATACAACTACACTGACACAGACAATAAATACACATACTATACAACAAAATAAAGATAGAACAGGAATAAAAATGTACAGTATATGTACATATCCAATGAAAATAAAATAAACCTTTCTGGGGCTATTTGCACTTAAGAGTTTAACTTGAATATTGTAGCTACTAGAATCTAGCAGATAATGGTAAATATGTAAAAAAAAAAAAAAAAAAAAAAAAAAAAAAGGTTGATTGTGTTGGTAAAACACTTTCTCATTTAATAATGAATGTATTCATATTAGATGTTTAGACTGTGTCTTATAATATATTTGTTTTAATTAAACATTGAATAAGTATTTGTATTCCAGTGGTTTAGAGCTCAATAATAGCCGTGGATGCTTATTATTTACACCTGTGCTTTTCTTACTGTTACATGTCAAAAGGCTCATCTGTCTGTCTACAAACCATTGGCCCCAACATTTTAATTTATTTACTTTTTTAGTAAAACATTTGCTCAGTTTCGCTTCCCCATGCAGTGGTTTGAATATTTTAAAGGAATCCGCACATCCTGCAAAGTCTTTATTCAGTCTTAAGTATTAAGACTACAACATCTTGCTTCCTCAAAAGCACTTCCTAAAGCAATCTGCATCCTAAACTCTTCACTGGCTGTGTAGACAAACATATGCACTTGTCACTTTAAGGGCATAAGCCATCTGGTTGCACTATTATATAAATGGTAACTGCATTGTAATTTTGGCATATAGTGTTTTTGTTGTGATTATATGTTTTGTTGTTGTGCCCACCAAAACAAATTCCTGATCAAAAGCGGTTGATTTAACAATAAATTATTGAACCTTCGGCTTTTCAAAGAATGCATATCTGAGGAAAATACAAAATACAAAAATACAACACAAGAGATCCTGCAACATGTATGGAATAATTGCGGCCTTGTTATTTTGGAGAATGTGATTAGTTCAGCGAGACTTTGCCTCCTGTTGTGTGTAACACTGTCAATAATGATTCAACCATCTATTGTGTGCTGCTCAGTTGAAAGCAACCGGATAAAATCATATCATCATATGGGGTCTCAGAGGAGCTATAAAAGCACTCAAGGCTGGTCTTCCAGTTTCAGCTCCTATGCAAAAACAGCTTTTTTATAAAATTCAACTTGAAGGCAGTCTATAAATCAATTCATTATCCAGTGAATAGAGACTAAAATCCTAAATGCCTCTGTGAGAAATGCACTTCAGCAGATGTTTGGTCTCCTATAGGAAGGTCAGTCTAAAACTTGTGGAGATATAAGGACAGGAGTTAATATTCACACATGTACCGAACGTGTTTAAAAGCATTATATTGAGTAGGGGAGCTAAATTAATATCTTTGTTTGTGTTTGCAGAAGCACTGTTTGCAGATGTTAGAGTATTAAAGCACCAAAATGTATAAAACTCCATTAACATTAGAAAAAATGGATGAATTCGTAACATCAAAAGTAAAGCTTTATAATCCTCAGAAGACTCAGTAGCTCAGATCATATTCTATTGGTTAAATATTAATAATATTGTTACACACGTACTGCCTACACCCATTCTTTACTTATTACGTATGTAGCTCACAATGATATTATTACCAACGTTTGTTCAAAGTCTAACAGCATTACACTGCCACACTGATAAGGCTGTGGTGAAATGTGTTCATCAGTTTAATTATCCCGTGGCCACAGTACATCCTGGTCCCGGGCTGATGAAGCATGTATCATTTGACATGCAGAGCACATACACAGCCTACGTGCCGTTTAATCAGCTCTTCTCAACCTGTCTAGAACAGAATGTACAGCGTCATTTAATTAGCCGCCATGTTCCAAAGCAAACACGTTAGAGCAAAGAACATTTATGTTTGTGTTTATCTGCAGGTACAGCCTGTTTATGCAGCTATAAGCTCATGCACGTGCAGT